>NW_026652293.1:63167307-63270010 GCF_009828535.3 Hylobates moloch | reverse complement strand
TATCTACACATCTACCTACTTACCTGAACACCTACCTACTTATCCACACACCTACCTACTTACCTACACACCTGCCTACTTACCTACACACCTGCCTACTTACCTGCACGCCTGCCTACTTACCTACACACCTGCCTACTTACCTGCACGCCTGCCTACTTACCTACACACCTGCCTACTTACCTGTACACCCACCTACCTACTTACCTGCATACCTACCTGCTTACTTACATGGCTACCATCCACCTATCTATAATACCTAGACATGTAAATCTACCTATACAATATGTAGCTATTTTTACAAAGGCCAGAGTATACCATTGTATACAGCACATTGTTTAATGAACTGCTTTCTTTTTCATTAAGTAACAGATCACAAACAGCTTTTTGTGAAATTTACTACACATTTTTTTCATCCTATAAAATGACCACATTTATGGGAATATACCTTATTTATATAACCAAACCCAATTTTATAACATTTCATATTTTTGTATTTTTCACTATCAAAAGCAATGCTATGATGAACATACCAATAACTAGATCTATGCAAATAATTATAATTATTTCCTTAATATGAACTTCCGACTGTAAGATTGCAAGTCAAAAGATATTTTGCTAATTGTTTTATAAATTTGCCAAGTAACACTCCAAAAAGTTTGTACCAATATGTAATCACCCCTCCAACATCTTATCACACTATCAATATGCGAAAATACTCATTTTCCTGCAATCTCTCAACACTGAGTAACAAAGTTAAAAATCTTTGCCAACCAGTTAGGTGGAAAATGGTATTTAAAGATTTCAATTTCACTATCTTTGATTACTAGAGAAATTGAGCACTTCTTCATGAATTAATCAGCCAATTGTATTTTTTAAATAAACCTTTTTATTGAGGCAAAACACGAGTAAAGAAAACAGTACAAATCATAAGTATAGCTCAGTGAGTTATCACAAGGGGAATACATGCATGTAACAGCCACAGGTCCAAAAGTAGAACATTACCAGCACCTAGGAGTCTCCTTTGCATCCCCTTCTGGCCACCCTCCTCACCTTCCTCCTCAAAGGATGGAATAGTACCTTCATACAATTTCTCTATTAGCTAGCTATTGCCAGAAAAATGCCACATGACAAACCATCCCAAAATTCAATGGCTTAAAACAGCAATCACTTAAAATCATGGATGAGCAGTCACTTATTGTCATGGATGTGTGAGTTAGCAAGAGAGTCAGTGATCCAGGCTGGGCTCAGCCCATTTGCTCTGCTACCCTGGGTTCACCTGTGTGCCTGGGGGTCAGCTGATGTAGATGGGGCTTAGTTAGGCCGCTATCCTGACATCTAGCATAAGAGTTAAGCTTCGCTTCTGTTAGGATTTTATATAAATGAACTCATACAGTATTTTTTTACGTCTAGCTAATTTCACTCAATGTTATTTTTAAAGTTTTGTCCAACGTGTGTTCAGGAGTATGTTTTGTACCAACTCGCAAGAGCTGATGGTTACATTTTCAGAAATTTTGAAATTTATTTTTTAAACATAATTATTAGAAAAGTTAAATTATAAAAACATAATTAAATCACAATTAAAAACACAGGTAATAAATACTCAAACTGATTACTTCCTATTTCTCTAACTACACTGTAGTATGCCCTCTGCTTTGGGGTTGTTTCTACCTGTTGTAATTGAGTGGAATACTATATGATGATGTGCTATTGTGTGTTTCTTCCTGACCTTGTTTACAATTGTGTCACCATGACAGCTTAAAATTGGCCACAGTAGGAATCTTTACATCACAGAAATCAGAAAATGCTATAAATAAAAAGGGATGGATTTTTTTTTGATTGTCTAGACTTAAGTGGTGAAAAAATGTTAATATTGCAGATTAAACTTAAGTGTGTTGTGTCTGTGGCCATTACACTGAAGTACACAAAATAATTGAGGAATTCTTCTTCCAGTATTCAAATATACTATCCATTTCAAGATGATAGTTTGACAAATGAGAGAAGTTTTTCTCTCTTTTTGCTGAAGTCATTGAAAAGTTTTTTTTTTTTTTTTTTTGTGAGACGGAGTCTCACTCTTTTGCCCAGGCTGGAGTGCAGGGGCACAACCTCCGCGCCTCACGGGTTCAAGCAATTCCCCTGCCTCAGCCTCCCAAGTAGCTGGGATTACAGGCGCCTGCCTACCATACCTGGCTAATTTTTGTATTTTTAGTAGAGACGGGGTTTCACCATGTTGGCCAGGCTGGTCTTGAACTCCAGACCTCAGGTGATCCACCTGCCTCGGCCTCCCAATGTGCTAGGATTACAGGCATGAACCACCGTGCCCGGCCAACAAATGAAAGAAGTTTTGACATAAATCTTTATTGTCTTTTGTCTTAGTCTTTAACGTAAATAAAACTATCAACTAACATTCATGACAGAACTACAGGTTCAAGAGTTTGGCAAAAATCAACAAAATCGATTGAGAATCAATTGGCAATATGGAATTTACAATAAGTATTATATATTTTATTTTTTGTAAATTGTATCTTATACATCCTTTATATTAGCAACATTTATAATAAGCATATATATATACACACACGTGTGCACACAAACATACATGTATGTATATAACCCCCCATCCAGAGACAGTCATTAAAAATTTACATACACCACTGGATTCATCCACATTGTATACTGTTGTGTGCAACAGTAGTTATTCATTTGCATTACTATGTGGTATTCTATTGAATGATTATACTACAATGTATTTATCTATTCTACTGTGAATGAAGTTTGGATGATTTACAGTTTTGTATTTAACAAATAATGCTCTTGAAACACTTTTTGGATGTATTTGAGTACACGTATGTACTTATTTCAGCTAGATATTGTATTAGTTACCTATTGCTGCTGTAACAAATTACCACAAATTTAGTGGCTGAGAACAATACAAATTTAATACAATTCTGGAGGTCAGAAATCCAAAAATGGGTCTCAATGAGGTAAAATCAAGGTGTTGACAGGGCTGCATTCCTTCTGGAGAGTCTAGGGAGGATCTGTTCCCATGCCTTTTCCAGCTTCTAGAGGCTGTCCACATTCCTTGACTTGTGACCCATTCCAGAGAGCAATGGCATCACTCCAAACCCTGCTTCCACTGTCACATGGCCTTCTCTCACACTGACTCTCCTGCCTTCTTCTTTCCCTTATAAGGACCTTGGTGATCACATTTAGAGTCCAGGAGGATCATCCAGGATAATCTTTCTATCTCATGATCCTTGACCTAATCACGTCTGCAAAGTTCGTTTTGCCATGTAAGGTGACATATTCACAAGAGCTGGGGTTAGGATGTTAAAATCGTTGAGAGCCATTTGTCTGCCTACCACAGATATATACTTTAAAATGGACTTGCTGGGTCATGAGCATTCATATGTTCAGCTTTAGAAAATATTGCCCAATATTTTTTCCAAGTTGTACCAACTTAGCCTCCCACAAGCAACATATGAGTATTTTGGTTACTCCACATTTTCACTTGGTAGGGTCAGTCTTTTTAATTTGAGCCATTTTGGTGAGTTTGCTGTAGGAACTCATTGTGATTTTAATTTGCATTTTTCTGATTACTATGCACATTTTGATAGGCCTATTAACTATTTGAATGTCCTCTATTGTGAAGTTCCTATTTAGGCCTTTTATTCGTTTTTATTTTAGGCTGTTTGAGCTTCTCTTTTTGGCATATCAGAACTTTAAAATATATATATTCTGGACACAATCTTTTTTATCAGTTTTATCACAAATATTTTCTCCACACTGTATATTACATTTTCCATTCTCTTTATCATCACTTTTTGATGAACAGAAGTTCTAATTTTAATGTGATATGGTTTGTCAATCTTTTTCTTTATTGTTCATGTTTATGATATTCTAAGAAATCTTTGCCAAATCAGTGTCTTGAAATTGCTTTCCATGTAATCGTCTAGTAGGCTTATTGTTTTCCTTTCCACATTACATCTATAGTCTATATGAAATTGATTTTTTTATGTGGTGTAATTTACTTTTTTAACCATGTGGATTGCAACCAGCCCAACACTACATTGAAAAAAACCATCCCTTCCCCTAATACTTGTATCATTGCATGTCTTTACATTTAATTCAGTAAAAAAAAAAGTGGAGTGATAATTTGAGGCATTGAATAATGTTATCTTCTCCCAGAAAGAATTAGCTTTTGTTTCTGCAGACAGTTTGGGGCAGATGGCAGGAATTGTGGATTGAGCTGATTGGATGCTAGAAGGAAGGTTTATTTCCAGTTTTTCCTTCCTTCAATGGTATACCCTTTTGGGGGTCCCAACTGCAAGCCTTGGGATTTATTGGGGCCTCTCCTCCTTGGTGGGTTTTAATATTTTCTCCCTGCCCCATAAGAGTGCTGATAGTTCTACTCAGCTTCTCAGACTTTCGGCTGCATTTTCTTTCAGTTTCTCAGCCTCTTAGTTACAGCTTTAGAATCAGCAAATGACTCCAGGGGAAAAGCAGTGCCAAATGTCAGCTCACTCTAAAGACACCGTGGGCCAGGCGTGGTGGCTCACACCTGTAATCCCAGCACTTTGGGAGGCCGAGGTGGGCAGATCACTTGAGGTCTGGAGTTTGAGACCAAACTGGCCAACATGGCAAAACCCTGTCTCTACTAAAAATACAAAAATTAGCTGGGTGTGATGGTGAACACCTGTAATACCAGCTACTCAGGAGGCTGAGGCATGAGAATCACTTGAACCCAGGAAGGGGAGGTTGCAGTGAGCCGAGATTGTGCCACTGCACTCTAGCCTGGGTGACAGAGGGAGACTCTGTCTCAAAAAAAAAACAACACTGTGGCCCACCAGTCAATGCAAAGGCTTATGATGGTCAGGTGATCAGTGGAGTCTAACTCACAGCAGGCCCACTCGGTGGCTATTTCTCCAGTTCCTGAGAACTTGGCAACAAGGGACATGCTGGTAGGAAATGTTGAGTCAAAGCCCTTGTAATGTCTTTTTCCTACCAAAATAGTAAAACAGAAACAATACTGCACACCTGGGGGAATTGCAGAGATTAATGCCACCATCAAAGACTTGAAAGAAATAGGAGGGCACTGTCTATCACACCCCCATTTAACTTACCTGTTTGGGCTGTGCAGAGCCAGATGGATCCTGGAGGATGACTGTGAACCATCTTAAACGAAATCAAATCATGAGACTCCACTTGAAGCTGCTGTCCCCAGGCAGTGTCCCTACTGGAGCAAATCAACACAGCTTCTGGCACTGGGTATGATGCCACCGACCTGGCCGATGCCCTTTCTCCATACCAGTGTTCAAGGGCTAACAGAGCAGTTTGCTTTTACCTGTCTGGTCCAACGGTATATCTTCACAGTGTTGCCTCAGAGCGACATCAACTTCCCAGCTCTCTACTGTCATGTAGTCCGCAGAGATCTTGATCATCTTGATGTTCCACAAAACATCCCACTGGGTCCATCACACTGATGACATTATGCTGATTGGCTGAAGTGATTGATCCCAATTACCTGGGTCGATTGGGCTGCTGCTATGTAATGGAGGCAAGGAGGACCATGTCTGGAACCCAAGGGAAGTCACTGAGTCATCTCTTAGTACTCCTTTGTCCAGCAGTAGAGATTAATGGACAATGTAGCAACAAAAGAAATTAATTTTCTTTTTAATTAATGGACAATGTAGCAACAAAAGAAATTTTTTTGTCCATTAATTAATGGACAATGTAGTAACAAAAGAAATTAAGAGATTAATGGGCTATGTGGCAACAAAAGAAAAAGCAGCACAGCTGGGGACTCAGACCTTTTGGGAATGAAAGTTTGAGTCATTCTACCAGGTGGAAAATCCTGAGCTGCTGAGATTTGGGCCAGGAGGAAAAGAAAGCTACAGACTGGACTGTGGAAGAAAGAAGCCACAGATACTAACCAGGAGCTCAGGACCAACTACAGAAGTGAGGACTGTAGAAGCTTTGCATATTTTCTCTTTGCTTTCTGTATGCATGTGTTTACTGACATACACTAACCATTTTTAAATATCTCCTTCCTATTTAAAATTTTTATCCAAGTTGTTGGAGGTCAACTTTACAATTTAGTCTTTAGGTAATAGAATATTCCATGGGACCGTGACTAAATTTGAAGAGTAATAGAGGCAGTGATGGATACAGTAATTGGGGTTTTGCATCTTTTGGGATTTTGCTTCTTTTTATCTTGGGGAAAGGTGAGGGTTCCTTCCTTGTAAGGAGAGCCATATCTTGTTAGGTAGAAATACTGAGTTGTTTGGTTTTTGTATGACAGTCAAATGTGTGTAGAAGAGTGCATATGAAAGCTGGGTATTCGAAGGGGTAGTCTGTGCCAGGGGTCCATTTATGGCCTGTCAGCTCTAAATTCACCCTTCAGTACCTGCTGTGCAAAAATGAACTGAGCTTTCAAGCTTTCCTCTTTTATAGCGAACACGATGTTAAGCTTCGTCAGTAGAGGGCAGTGGAGGGGCACTTAGGGAACGTCCTTTTCAGCTGCAGTGGCTGTGCTTTGCTTTTCCTGCACCCGCCGCTCTGACCACCCGCAGTGTGCTCTGTATGGAGACATCGCTGGTGCTCTGCCCCAGCCACACGTCCGGAGCATGAGCCTCCTAAGGCTTTGCGGTCCTGGTTGGGGCCAAGGAACCACGTTGCTGTGCCCCCATCCTCCACCCACTGCCCAGCCCCGGGACAGACACTGCACTTCAGGCCTTTGACTGCAGTGTGGCCTCCGCTGCCTCTGCATGCCCACCACCAGCCTTGGCTGGCTCACACTCAAGAGGCCGGATTCCTGCTTACCAAGGGACGGCGGAGAAGCTCAAGCCCCAGTAGCCCAGAAACTCCCTGGCCATCCAGGAGTCTGCAACCTCACCTTCTCAGCAAGGATGCAACCTGGGGAAGAAGCGCCCCTCCCGGCGGCCCCTCCTTAGGGCCTTTCCCCCAACCCTCGGGTACTTACATCTTTATAGTTATTCTCCTATGATAGTTTAATAATTGCTTATATTAAACTTCCCCTTTTTCTGTCTCCTGATTGGACCCACACTGATAAGCAAGATGATAATGAAAGGAAGCCCCAGAACGTCAGCTGGGCCGCTGGCCTGTCCGTCAACTCGTTCCAATTACAACAGGAAGCCAGACGGCTCCAAGGAGGGATGTCTCTGGAACAAAATGACAACTGATAGCTTCTCTCATCTCATGGAAAAGTTAACTGAAAAGCTGTAGAGGGCATGGGAAGAATTATCTACACATACAAAGAATCATAAGAGAATTAAAATTTACTTCATCATGTAGAATATTACATTGAGGAGTTACTGAGAAAATGGGAAGAACTGGCTAGAGGCACAAGAAAATGCCTAAGAAAATGAAAGTGATTTAAGCACTTAAATTTAAGCAATGGTTAAATCCATAATTAGCAATTCATTATAAAAGAAAGGAATTATAATATATTAGATGTGTAATTAACAATATAAAGGCAATTAAAATGATTTAACCAAAATTACAATAAACCTGTGATTGAGAGATGGGGGATAGCAAACAACAGGTGGGGATAGGGTGGTATAAGAAGCCAAATAACTGTGCAATTGCAAATGATATTGGAAGAAAAGGGGGCATTAGCAAAGAAGAAGTCTGCCTGTCCAGAAAGCATATCACCGTTAATGGGTACAAAAATAGAGTTAGATAGAATTAATAAGATCTAGTATCCTGCCAGGTGGGGTAGCTCATGCCTGTAATCCCAGCACTTTGGGAGGCTGAGGCAGGTGGATCATTTGAGGTCAGGAGTTTGAGACCAACCTGGCCAACATGGTGAAACCCCGTCTCTACTAAAAATACAAAAATTAGCTAGGCAGTAGTGGCGCATCCCTGTAGTCCCAGCTACTCGGGAGGCTGAGGCAGGAGAATTGCTTGAGGCTGGGAGGTGGAGGTTGTGGTGAGCTGAGATCGGGCCACTGCACACCAGTCTGGGGGAGAGAGCGAGACCCCATCTTAAAAAAAAAAAAAAAAGATCTAGTATTCCATAGCACAACAGGGTACTACAGTCAACAATAATTTATTGTACATTTTAAAAGAACTAAAAGAGTATAATTGGAATGCTTGTAACACAAAGAAAGGATAAATTCTTGAGGTGATGGAACCCCATTTACCTTGATGTGATTATTACACATTGTATCCCTGTAACAAAATATCTCAGGTACCATATATATATATATATATCTCAAAAATTGAAAATAAAAAATTAAAGCAAATTCAAAGAAAGAAAGCATATCACCACGCTGTACCAATGATGGACACAAGGCAAACGCCGTGCAGAAACAGAACAGAACAGCCCAGATACATAAGAAAAACTGCAGGAAGCAAAAGGCCACTGTGAGCTAAGGCTTGTAAAAAAAAAAAAGCTGACTTTCAAAGTTTGTTTTATTTAACAACTTAGGCATTAAACGATCAATTATTCAGGAGGACGTTTGATGTGGAGACGTCACAGAGAGTTGGAAAACGTACAAACTGGCAAAGGCAACCCAGAAGGACACCACTCGCCGTTCCGCTATGAGAAGTTTAACTCTGTGTTTCTGAAGCTTCCACGTGCATGTGGATGACCTGGTGTCCTGTTAAAATGCAGATTCAGAGTCAGTAAATCTGGGATGGAGCCTGAGATTCTGAATTTCTAACAGTTCCCAGGTGGTGCTGATTGCTGCTGTTGGTCTGCTCTTCTTTGAGTCCAAGAGTCTGAGTGACTGTAGATCGGCCACGCAACCAATCATTAAAAAAAAAAAAAATAGATACAATACGTTGACTGAGACAGGACAGAATGTGGGAAACACGGGTGTATACATAACATTATAAATCAAAACGTATCTGAGGCAGGTCTCAATCAATTTAGAAGTTTATTTTGCCAAAGTTAAAAACACACCCGGAAATAAGGATTACAAATCTGCGGGAACAATCTGTGTTCCATGCCATTTTCCAAAGATGGTTTTGAGGGCTTCAATATTTACAAGGGAAAAGCAGGTGGAAAAGGAAAGAAAGAGGATATGGTCACAGTACAGAACCCGCAAGTTGCAAGAGAAAAGGAGCAGGTAAGGGAATAGTCAATTATGTGTAGGTCTTGTGCTCAGTGAGTTGGCACTTTGTGTAAGGTAAGGTGAACATATAGTAGCTGTCTGTGGGGATAGTTAACTTATTATCTGTAGTTATCTGCTTAGTAACAAAAGGAAAGGCAGCTTCTTGCATGATTCAGCTTTCAGCTTATTTTTTTTCCTTCTGTCAAAGTGAATTGGGGTCCCAAGTTTTTATTTTTCTTTCTCAACATGGGGCTACTTGTCTCTAAGTGCTATAGGGACAATTGGCTCACATGTGCACAAATGCTAAAGAACTCCACCTTGGAAGTGGAGGAGACATGGGAGAGAGCTAAGAAACTTTGTAGAGTCTTAGAAAGTTCTTGACATCAAGGAGATGCATGAGAAACCACATAGATGAGAACCACACCCCACACCCCCCACTGCACGAACAGTGTTATCAGTGGTGACAACCATCCCCCGTCTAAGAACCAGTGACTTAGAAAATTCTCGTTTCCATGTGGATGGCATTGATAGGTAGATCTGGAAAGTGCACCAGTAATTTGGCAATTTTTCATGACCTGATTAAGAACTGTGTAAAGAAATATGGATTAGATGCTATTTACAATTAAGTAGAGTAGTCACTGGTTTAATAACCATACCCAAAGCGTATTGATTAATTGACTGATGTCCACTTAAAGGAAGGTTTCCAGGACGCTGTGTACAGCTCTTTCATGTTCAAGTATGGTCCATGATTGGAATGAACCTTGGGATATGAAAGATGTACATCAGGTCTCTTCTGCAAGTGGCAGAAAGACCAACTCAAACAGCCTTAAGCAAAAAGAGAATGTATCTGCTTATTAAAGCCCAGAGCTTGGGTGGGTTTCAGGCAGGCTGGCTACTCAAACTGGGCCCTGCTCTCTACAAATAAACAGAGCCACAGAGTGATGGTGTGGATGTTGTAAAGAAGGATGTACAGAAACAGGGTGCAAAAGGAGGAGGGGTCAGATCCATTTGGTAAGAAATAGCCACGAAAAACCTCATAGAAATGGCTTGACTGAGTCTTGGGACACAGGAAGACAGTCCTTAAGAAGTCAGGTGAGCCAGGCATGGTGGTTCACGCCTGCAATCTCAGCACTTTGGGCACTGAGGCAGGAAGATCGCTTGAGCCTAGGAGCTCAAGACAAGCCTGGGCCACATGGCAAGACCCTGTCTCCTCAAAAAATAAACAATAGCCGGGCATGGTGGTGCACCTGTAGTCCCAGCTACTTGGGAAGCTGAAGCCGGAGCATCACTTGTGTCCATGATGTTGAGGCTGCATGAGCCATGTTTGCACCAATGCACTCTGGGCAACAGAACAAGACCCTGTCTGGAGAAGAGGAAGGAAAAGGAGAAGGAGAAGGAGAAGGGGAAGGAGAGGAAGGGGAAGGGGAAGAAGAAGGGGAAGGGGGAGGAGGAAGGGGGAGGACGAGGGGGAGGAGAAGGAGGAGGAGAAGGAAGAGGAGAAAAAGAAGGAGGAGGAGGAGGAAGAAGAGGAGGAGGAGAAGAAGAAGAAGGAGGAGGGGAAGGAAGAGGAGGAGGGGGAGGAAGAGGAGGAGGGGGAGGAAGAGGAGAGGAGGGGGAGGAAGAGGAGGGGGGGAGGAAGAGGAGGAGGCGGAGGAAGAGGAGGAGAAGAAGAAGGAGGAGGGGAGTGGGAGGGGCTGCCAGGGAAGGGGAAGGGGCCATCAGGAGGCACCAGTGCGTAGTAATTAAGTACTTACGTATGACGTGCTGGAGTCAGAATGCCTAGGTTCAAATCTTACCTCTACCTTGGGCTTGTTACACTTCACCTTTCTAGCCCTTTGTTGCCTTATCCACAAAATAGGTATATTAGTAAGATTTTTAATAATAGCTAACATTTCCTGAGGGTTTATGAGATACCAGGTGTCATGCTTCATGCCTCAGACATGCATTACATTTACCTAGGAGATAGATATTGTTATTACCCCTATTTTCAGATGAAGAGACTATAGTTCAGGAAGTAACTTTCTCCATCATAGATACAAAGGGGAGACTAAGAATTTAAACTCAGGCAGAGGCAGAACCCATGCTTTTAGCCATATATTCCTCCAGCTTTCTAGAAAATGTTTGGAAAAGAGTTACCTTCATCTATCATCACAAGATCTTGAGACAGGTATTTTCCTCCAGGTCTGTCACACACAATTCAGCTTTACTTTCTCTGCAACATCTCTCCAACTGTCTTGAGAAGCTCAGGTAAAAACAAAGCAAAAAGCTGCAAGTCCAGCAGAAAATCCTTATCAAAAGATTCGTCTACTTTATTTTAATCAATTAATTATAGAGACAGGATCTCGCTCTGTTGCCCAGGCCGAAATGCAGTGGTGAGACCATAGCTCACTGTGGCCTCAAACTCCTGGCCTCAAGGGATCCTCCTGCCTCAGCCTCCCAAGTAGCTGGGATTACAGGGGCAAGCCACCACTCCTGGTGGCTCTGTCCACTCTAAAAGTCACATTGGATTACTTTGAAGTGGTCAGACTTCTCCTAATGTTGTAGTTTGAGGCATTTTCTTTTTGGCAAGAAGTTAAAGATCACAGGATCTTGCTGCAGGGTCCCAGGTGTTGTTTTACCTTTGGGGTAATCCTCTGGCCTAGCATCGTGTGTTGTGGAGTTGTCTTCCTTTTCTTTTTCTTTTCTTCCTACTGTGAGCCTGTCTGTTTATGTTCTATTCTGAGAATTACCATGTAGGGGAGTCTGAAAGCGTTTTTGTTGTTGTTGTTGTTGTTTTGTGTTGTTTGTTTGTTTTTTTTTTTTTTGCTGGGCCTGAGAATTAAACTGACATAAGACACATCAATAGGAAAGAAGCATACACGTTCATTTAATACAAGTTTTATGTGGCATTGGAGCCTTCATAAGGAAATAAAGACCCAAAGATACAACTGGAGTCAAACACTTACATGCTGAGTTGGACAAAGAGTAGTAAACTGTGAAAATGTGATAAGACTTGGGCTGGGCAGTTTATTGGGTAGAGAAGTGACTAGGAAGAAAAGGGCTAGTCTAACAAGGTTTGTTTGTACAAATTTCCCTTGGCTTCAACTTCTAGTCCCTGATGATAAGAATAACACTTCTTTCGGTATAGGATGATATCTTTTCACATGAGAATTTCCTCTCCTCTTTAGAAACAGAATGAAGCCCAGAGTGATCTTGCACCTGCTGTTTTTTAAGTGCCTTTAACTCAAAATAGTCAATATGCCAGAGCTGCATATTTGGGGCTGGTAAATTCTTGACCCCCTTCAGCTATTAGTAGCTCTATTTTGGTTGATTTTTTCTCTGTGTGAAGATCTGAAATATACAAAACATTCAAACTTTAAATGTTTAACTGCTGGGAGGAAACTGCCTAAAATATAAATAACCGTATGTAAGCGTAAGTCTTTTTATTCCAAATACCGAAAAGGAAGGGAAGACCCAGGCTTAAAGTTGACTTGGTTTCTGTTCTGGTGAAGAAGAGGTTGGGATTATTTTTGTAGGATTTGAACTCCCACCATGAGGCATATCCCAACAAAACCTGCTAGGATGAAAGGCAGGTTGCAAATCACTGAAAGCCATTTGGATTAGTGGTTCTCCGCCTTGCCTCTCCATTAGAATTCACCTGGGGAGATGGTAAAAATTCCCAATACCCAGGTGGATCACATCTGGATCTCTGGAGTTGGGGCCCAAGCATCAGTATTTTAGTGTGCAGCCAGTACTGAGACCGCCGACACTCAGTGGTGCTCCACAAGCTTGAATGTGCCTGTGATGCATCTGGAAGTCTAGGGAAAAGGCCAGTTTTGATGCAGTAGCTCCGGGATGAGGCTTTTCCAGCGAGCTGCCAGGTGACATGGATGCTGCTGGTCAGTGGACCACAGTTCACATAGCCAGCCCCAAAGGGTGTAGTTCTGCCTATAGAAATTGACACCAAAGGTCCTCAGGAACACAGGACAAACTTGCACCCCAAGAGGGCTGGTGCCAATCTGTTATCAGTTCTATAAGTGGCTGCTCATCAGAATCACCTTGGCAGCTTAGAAGAAGAAGTTGGTTACCACCCTGGCGATTCTGATTGATTGGTCTGGAAGCTCTTAATCTACATTTAAAAATATCTCCCTGGGTGATTATGGGACACAGTTATGGTTGAGAACCGCTGTTAAAATAGCCAATACTAAATGAATTCATTCTTTCAGAAAATTATGGAGTGATGGGTTTGAGCTGTAGATTTTTGCAAACCAAAATATTTTAGGGTCTTGGCTTAGGACTCTCCATTTGAAATCTACATTTATCCCTGGGCACACATGAAAGTTTAAAAGACGGAATTGATTAAAATCTCAGTAAATTAAGAAACCACTTTAACTTCCATACAAAAAGGTGAGGTGGTGGTAGAAAGAATCCACGCTGAACCCACCAAACCAGCTGCACATTCCTGTCACACACATACCCTACATAAACAACACACAACACACACACGCCCTGTGCATACATAACACACCCACAACACACATAGATACTCCACACGCACGTACATACACACCATTCACACCCCACACAAAATACACAACAGACACAACACACACACACACCACACACATACACAACAGACATCACACACCACACACATACACACACCACACACATACAAAACACAATGCACACATTCCACACAAACACACCACACACAACACACATGCACACCAAATACACACCACACACAGCACAATGCAATACATATCTCACACACATACACATGCACACCACACACCACCCCCATGCACACCCCACCTTAACACAGTCTTAATTTCCTTCCCGCCTATGGATATTTTTCAGTGTAGATAAAGAGCTCCCTGACCAATGAATCAGAGTGACAGATAGAAATAAAGATACATAACACATCCAGAGAGACTCACAGTCTCTAAAGGCAGGAGAACGATGGGCTGCCCTCAGAGCCACACAGGTGGCAGAGGCTTATCCATACCCTGAACCTGCTGGCAGCCCCATTTCTAGTCTCATCTCTCACAGAGGCAGAATCTGCATCTTAAGTGCAGGAAATCAATCACATTTATCTTTAGCCATTTGATAAAATTTTGAAGTTGCAAATTCAAACCATCATTTCACAGTAAAATTGTAGCTAAATAAGAAACTCATATTCATGTCAGAATTTTGCTATTTTGGAATTTGTGGGTTTTTTTTTTTAAGTGACAGGAATCCAGAAACAGCTACCCCTGTACTAAACAGAGCAGGTATTCATAGATGTTTGTTATGAGGATGGTTGCAGCTCTGTTCCTGGAGGAACATGGGGAAGTATTGGAAACTTCCCTGGGCCCAAGCAGAGGAACACAGGACCTTGAGTGAACAACAGAGAAGAAATGTGTTTCCTCCCTGTATCTTCTGTGTAGTGAAGGGCATCACCACTCACCAGTTGACAAAGCCGGACAGAAGTCAAAGTACTTGTTGAATGAGTCCTTGGATTCTTCTCTTTTACACACCTACTGAATCACTGAGGTAAGTTGATTCTGCCACTGACTGCCACTCCAATCCACCAGTCTTTTGTATTTCGAGCCCCACTGTTTTAAATCAGGCTTGCAGTCTCTCTCTTTTTTTTTTTTTTTTGAGACAGAGTTCTGCTCTTGTTGCCCAGATTGGAGTGCCATGGCATGAGGTGGGCTACTGCAACCTCCCCCTCCCTGGTTCAAGCGATTCTCTGGCCTCAGCCTCCCAGGTAGCTGGGATTACAGGTGACTGCCACCATGACCGCTAATTTTTGTATTTTTAGTAGAGATGGGTTTTCACCGTGTTGGCCAGGCTGGTCTCGAACTCCTGACGTCAGGTGATTCGCCTGCCTTGGCCTCCCAAAGTGCTGGGATTACAGGCATGAGCCACCATGCCTGGCCTCGTGGTCTCTTTAAGACAAGCACAGTGCCCTCCTATCGTCTCCCTGCCTGCAGGCACGCAGCCTCAAACCAGATGCCATGCTGCCACCACCAGTGTGTTGATTCATTCATTTCAGAAGCTTTCTTGAGCATTGTCTGTGCATCAAATGCTGTGCTTGGTGCAGGATGTAAACTGAAAAAAAAATCCTAAGCCCCCTAACCAACTAAACAGACCCCTCTTGGCCAAGAGGACCCCAGGGAAACCTTAGAAATGGAGTTTCTAGCCGTGACAGAATGGGAGGTCAGACACACCTCATTACACTCCCCCAACCCCTTCACAGTTTAGACACAACAGCTGACAAGGATTAATGTCAAAATAGAGATTACAAGACTGACAGGGCAGACTCTGTGTGGCAATAAGATACCAGATTATAAACAGGACCTAAGCCAGGCCAAGCAAGGGTTAAATCGCATGCCCCAAAGGTCACTCTGACCAGAGCAATGTGGCTTGCTCTTGCAGCCCAGCTCTTGCATAACATCACGGGAAGATTAGCTGACTTCCTTAACTTAAACATTCCTTGTGTCGACTCCAAATTTTTAGACAGAGCTTTACTCCTTTAATCAATTACTAATTAAAGAATTTCTGAACCCACCTATGACCTGCACGCCCCCACTTCAAGATATCTCACCTTTTCAGGCTGACCCAATGTATACCTTCCATGTATTGATTTATGTCTTTGTTTACAACTCTTGCCTCCCTAAAATGTGTAAAACTAAACTGCAATCCAACCGCCTTGGGTGTACTTTCTCAAGACTGTGTTTCTCCAGGCTAGGGTCACTCATATTGGCTCAGAATAAACCTCTTTAAAATATTTTATAGAATTTGGTTTTGCCATTAACACTGCAGAACCAAAGTGTTAAGGTCATGTGGTGGGTACATGAGATGGGTATTGCAGGATTTCAGGAGATAATGGAGAAAGGAAAACTAGCCCAGGCTGGCGGGGTCTGAACCAAGGTAGTAGTTAGAGAAAGCAAAGATGGAGGATTTTAAAGGCACAACTGCAGCCTCACCGGAAGCACTCAGAGCTTAGTTCAACGTGGGGCCATTGGGTGGCTGGAGGGACTGTATCCCAGGGTCTGAAATGCAGGGAGAACTATGGCAGGGTTGGTTAGGCCAGTTTGGACTTTGGACATGGTGAGTCTGAAGGTTCTGCAGCACATCCATGTAGAGGTATCCAGGAAGCTGAAGACTGGCTGAAGGTAAGGAGCATCTTAGTGATTCTTAGTGATTATCCTGGGACAAGAGCTGACACCACGGAAGTGGACGAAACTACCCTGAGAGAGTAGGGAAGACAGTGAAAAGCAACCACCGGTTCCTAGTGTGGGTAGAGTCCTGATCTAATTTCAGCACGAAGCCCTAGAAAGCTGCTTCTGCATTTTCACCTCTTGCATAAAGCAGAACTTTGACATGCTAGTGGACAATAAGCATTGGGTGCTTCCTGGTTAAATTCCTAGACACATCTAACCTACTAAGATTGAACCAAAAAGAAACAGAAAATCGAACAGACCAATAACGAGTCATGAAATCAAATTAGTAATAAAGTCTCCCAACAGAGAACAGCCCAGGACCACATGTTTTCACTGATGAATTCTACCAAACCTTTAAAGAAGAACTAGACCGAATTCTTCTCAAGTTATTCCAAAAACTTGAAGAGGAGGGAATTCTTTCAAACTCACTCTACGAAGCCAGCATTAGCCTGAATCCAAAACCAGACAAGGGCACACACACATTTGTAACTTCTTGAATCCCTTTAGTCAATAAAGTAGGTAATCCAATTTAAGAAATACATTTTTAAATGAAACTCAATAAAGTTATTTTTATTTTGAGTGAAAAAATATTTTGACCTTAAGCCAGAGTACTGAATCTGTGCTGAAGGAGGAAACTTCAACTATCCATGGGGCCCAGGACCTAATGGCAGGGCAACAGGGTACAGAGAAAGCTGAGATCATGCCAGCATCCCCTCCAGAGACCTAAAGGGAGGGGCGTGGGGAACCAGCCTAGGTAGATTTAAAGAAAACAGGAGTGAAAGAGGGACAGGTTGTGTTGGTGATGCCTCTTTTATGCTCCTCTAAGACCGTTTGATGCTGTCTAGAAATGAGTGTGAGCTGAACTGACTGATGCTCATCTCTACCAGACATATCCTCCATTCCCAAAGACCTCTCCAGGTCATTGATATCTTTCCCTGAGAGAATTGTTGGAGCTTCCTTAGGTGGGGAAAGGTACTGGGCTTCAGTGTAAGGAGAGTGACTCATGTTTCACAGTGGCACAGAACAGCGACTTCTCTTAGGAGCCTGCTGGGCACTCCTACCCAGAAGCTTGAAAATAAAGAAAAATTTTGAGTTCATTTGAGAGAAATTCAGGCACCTACCTAGCCCTAAGAAATAGAAGAGTATCTTAATAAACGAGAACATAATAGTAGCTAAAACAATAGCCAAGAAAGAATCATGAGATGTTTGGTTCCCTGTAGAGTCTAAAGATAACTTCTTACCATATGTCCGAGTTGCTTTTCAGGAACCCAGCCCCCCACCACGTGGATCCACTGGCACATGGACCTTGGTTGAGGGGCAACTGAAGACGGAGCTCTGACCACAACCTGGTCGTATCCCGAGGTTCCTGGAGGAAGTCATGCCCACGAACTAGAACTAACATTCTTTTCTGCTGACCCCAAAGTATTAAACAAAGTTTCTCTTTCTTAACCAATTGCAAACGGGAAAAATCTTTGAATCTGACTATGACCTGTAAGCCCCCATTTTAAGATATCCCACCCTTTTTAGGCCAAACCGATGTGTAACCGCCACGTATTAATGTACAGTTTTGCCTGTGGCTTCTGCTTTCCTGAAACTTACTCCTACCTTTAAAAACCCTTATGTGCAAGCCGCTGGGGACATCAGATCTGAAGCATGAGCTGCCCAATTCTCCTTGCTTGGCGCCTCACAGTAAATGCTTCACTTTCTCTTGCTGCAATCCTACGTCAGTGTTTGGCTTTGCTGCACAGGGTGGGAGGACCACGGTTTGGTTCAGGAACAAGGTTATTTTCTTGCCTGGCCACCTTTCTCCAAGGATTCAAGATTTACTACAAAAATTGCCTTGGCTTGAGGGCCAAATTACCTGTCTTCATACCCACAACTGTGTTCCTGGTCATCTTGAAGAAGCATGTAGATTCACTGACGGACACCATCGTGCTGTCAGGAATACCCTTTGGGCTGGGTGGGACCAGCAGTATTTGGTGGTCAATTGACTCAGCATTCTACTGGATGTAATATTCCTGTTTTCCAGTCTGCTGGGTTGCATGCTGTCAGTGCAAAGAGCTGTGACAGATTGCTGCAGCCAAGACTGGCATGTTAAACAGTGGAAGTGACAGAGTGACTGCACCCTGATACTGGGCAGGGATCACGCCCATCACAGAACACTGTGGGGCATCCCTCTGAATATGCTCCCAGTGGGCAGCCCTTTGCTGGTTGCTACAGGTTTCCAGAAAGACCAGAGTGAAGGTTTGTCATCAGGATCCTTTGAGTCAGCCTAACATTCACCCATGTAGGTGATGATGGAAATGGAAAAGTTGAGGGGGCTCATGCCTGGCTTGTTTGGGAGCTTTAGGTCTATTTCAGAAAAGGGACAAAATGCCTCTAAGGGACTTTCTCATCCTCCTTTCTCTCCTCAAATTTCAAAATGGCAGAAGGTGAAAGGCTACCTTTGAGATGAAGTAAGGACTCTACTTAGGAGCTGTGGGGCCCTCCCATGCATGGAAATAAAGGAAACTCTTGAGTCCCTTCAAGGGAATTTCCAGGCACCAAGCTAGCCCTGAAAAATAAATGAGCAACTTGATAAGCAAGAAGGTAATCATAACTTAAAGCAATAGCCGAGGACGCTAGAGTCAGGAAACATCCTGTTTCCATAGAAACTAAAGATAACAGCCTAACATATGTCCCTGTGTTGTTTTTCAGGACCCCAGACCCCCACTAAATAGATCTGCTGGCACACAGACATTAGATCAGGGGAAACTGAGGGATGAATGCTGGCCACCATTCTTTGTTCTAAATTTCTTAGAGGGGCCTGGAAGAGGTTATGCCCATGAGTTAGAGCTAACATTCTTTTCTGCTGATCCTAAATGTTTAGACAAAGCATTATCCCCTGAATTACTCACAAATTAGAAAATCTTTCAGTCCACCTATGACCTGTGGGCACCCCCTTCCCTTGAGATGTCCCGCCGTTTTAGGTCATACCAATCTATAATCTCCATGTATAGACTGATGACATTGCCTGCAACCTCTGCCTCCTCACCTTTAAAAACCTCTTACCTGTAAGCCATCTGGGAGTTTGGGTCTTAAGCACGAGCTGCCTGTTTCTCTTTGCTTGGCACCTGGCAATAAATGCCTCACGTTCTCTCAGTGCTATCCCAATATCAGTGTTTGGGTTTGCTGCATTGGGCAAGAGGACTCCGGTTCAGTTCAAAAACATCTTGAGCTGGAACAAGGGTCCCAGACAGAGAAATCCCAGTGCTGAAGAGCAGAGACCAAGAACAACAGCCAGAAAGAGTACTGGCTCAGCTGAGAGCTGTGGGCAATGCAGGACAGTTCTCATGGTGGCCTTGCACCAACCCAGTTCTCCCCATTTTCTTGCCTGTAGTCCACAGGAATAACCGTAGGATGTGCTGTGAATGACGTATCCTGAGACAGGGAGCAGGACAGCCCGGACTTGTTCCTGTCCCTCCTAGGGAGTGTAGTGTATTGAGTTGGAAAGGCACTGCCCAAGGCAGCGCAGGCTTTGTTCCTCTCTCCCCTAAAGCAGGATGCCCTTCGATGCTTTGCCACCTGTGTCACATAGTCCCTGAGGCATATAACCCGGGGCAGGCTGCCTTTTGGGGTCATCAGCTGTGGCACAAAGTGGCTCCAGCTACCCTGAGCAGCTTTCTTGAGCCTTGAGGACCTGGCTCATAATGGATGAGACTTTACATACCTCGTGTGTATGTGTGTTCTGCCTTGATGGACTCAGACACATTGGTGATCGGTGCTTCATGATCCTAGGTAGTAACCTGAGATGCGGTGGGCAAGTGTATATGGACTCCTGTGTCTCCTAGTTGGCATAATTGTGATCTTTGCTCTTCACCATGCAGTCAGAGTCCTCTCCTGGGATTGGTAATTAGCAGCCCTGCACCACAGATGGGGGGCCAGGCACTCTAAGCAGTGGCAGAGTCCCTGGGCACCCACTGATCATTGAGCTTGACAAACACCTCAGTGACCCGGGAGGCCACAGAGAAGAACAGCATCCATTCATGTTACACCTTAGGGCCACATCTTCCTCCTCCCCTCAGCCAGTATTCTATGTGGGGGGAAGGGAACAGAGTTGGAAGAAACAACAGTGGGGCCAGGCTGTGATTTGCCCATTTAACAAAGAGTGATCAAAGCGCCTGTATGTGCCAAGAAGTGTGACAGGCAATGGGATATCCAGGTGTCATGGTGAACACAATGGGCCACACCACAGGGGTGACAGATCAATGGGAATGCTTGTTTCCAAAAGCAACATAAAGAAATACATTACATAATGACAAATCATAGTAGGTGTTATGAAGGAAATGTTAATAACAAGGGTGCAGAGATGGAGAGTGAGTGCTGGGGTGGTGGCATCTTCTTAGACATCTCTGAAGGGCTGTGAAGGAGAGTGAATGAGGAGCTCATTGTGCAAAAGGGAGCAGTGGAGATGGAAGGTGGAAGGAAGAGGCAAGAGTAAAGCCCCTGAATTTCAAACGCCTCGGCGCAGTCAAAGAGCAGAAGGATGTGAGGAATACAAATGAGCAAGGGTTGGAGGGGTTTAAAATGAAGTTGAATCCACAGGGCCAGATCACACAGGACATTAGGAGCCATATAAGAAGTTTAGATTTAATTATAAAGGCAACGGGAAGCCATGGGGGCAAGTTGGGCTGGAAAGAAACGTTTGGCCTTCATGAAATTGAAAGCAAGAGAAAACTAGGGAAATCGTAGGGCTAGTACAACAATGGCCTTCTGTTTATATCTCAATGACTTAAGATTGCTCTGTAAATCAGTTACATATGAAGCATTTCCTGCTTCTTGGTCCCTGTGTGTTTTATCCTTTACATTGGTGATTCTCAACCCTGGCTGGTTAGTTACCTGGGGGAGCTCTGGAAAACTTACTGCTGTTGTGGTTCCATCTTTTGCTAATTAAGTCTGAATATCAACCATAAATAAAGTTGACACATAAGTTACAGACTGGAATCTAACATTGTAACTTATATAAGACAACAGTTTAACATCCATGAAATAGAAAATTGCATTCTCTTTAGCATCAATGAAAGAAAAAATTTTAAAATTAGGAGAAGATAATCATGAAGACAAAGTAGATGCTGTTGATAAACTCCAAAAGATGCTCAACATTTCCAGTAATTAGGGAAATGCTGAACAAAATAATAATAAAATGTTATTTTTCACCCACAAGATGGGTAAATAAAAAGAAAATGATTGATAATGACCAGGATTGGTAAGGATGTGTGAAAATTGATGTGCTCAGATATTCTGGAAGTAGAAATTAGTTCAACATTTTTAAGGAGTTGGCAATATTTACTTAAATATGAAGAGCATATGTCCAACAACCCAATAATGCAGTATTTCAACTTCTAAGTTTCTCTCCTACAGAAATATATGCTTATGTGCATAAAAACACATGTACGAGGGCAGCATCTTTTTTTCATGGAAGAAAACATCTCCATTAAGAGAGAGAGAGCTAAATAAATTATGGAATACAATACTGCCTAGTTGTTTGAAAAAGACGTAGATCTCAGGATCTACATCTGGCAAAGAAATATGTCTGTTATATTCTTTTTTTAAAAGATAGAATTGGTGTAATTTTAATTGAGAAGAAAAGCTTTGTCTGATACATTCTTTAGTTAAAAAAGCAAGCTGGAGAATATCATGTATGGTAGGATCAACTTTGTAATCCTGTTTTATTTGTGTGTGTGTTTTATACTATTTTGTGCGTTGTTCTCTGTTTATCCCCTACCTCAAGGTCTTTAGTAATTTCTTGCTTCATGAGTTTTACAAGGCAGAAAACAGAAGCTGTTAGAAGTCAATAGGTCTTCCTGTGTTGTGTGAAATTCCAAATCACTGAAGAGATTACACTAGGGTGTGCCTTTGAGAGTCAGAGAAGAGAGAGAATGCCTTATAGTAACAAGCAGCAAGAGAGAGCAAGAGATTTCCCTATGACTAAAATGGAGCAGGAGGCAGAGGCTTAGACAAGATAAGAGGGAAACTTCATATTGCTCAAGGAAGTAGCAAACCTCTATGAGGGTGAAATCTGATGTGCCCCAAGAGAACAAGGTACCTGTGCTTGTCAAAGCTGCCAATGCCCCGCCTCAAACTTGGCACAGCATCAGCAAAGCCGCCTGACCTGAAAGGACCTTGTGGGCTCACACAGCAGATGAAGACCTCCTTGGCTGGTATATATCCAGGGATCTTTGTGCCACTCTGGGATTGGGGAAGCCCCAGTGATGGGAATGGGGGCTTGGATTCAGATTTAATTAGATTTTTTGTACAAGTAACAGGGGCTAAGACCATGCAATGGGGGAAAGGATGGTCTTTTCAACAGTGGTGCTAGGAAACCTGAATATCCACATGCAAGAGAAAGAAGTTGGATCCTTACCTTATACCATATATAAAAATAAACTTGATGGATCAAAGATTGAAACGTAAGACAAAAAACTATAAAACTCTCAGAAGAGAACATATGGGAAAACCTTCATGACACTGGATTTGGCAATGCTTTCTTAAGTATGGCCCCAATAGCAGAGGTAAAAAAAGAAAATGTAGATAAATTGGACTTCATCAAAACTTAAGACTTTTGTGCATCACAAGACAATGTCACAAGATAATAGCGACAGAGTGAAAAGGCAACCCATGGATTGGGAAAACATATTTGTAAATCATATATCTGATAAGGGATTGATATCTAGGATGTGTAAAGAACTCCTACAACTCAACAACAAAAAAACTAACCCAATTAAAAAGTGGGCAAAGGACTTGAATAGACATAACATCTCCACAGAAGATATGAAAACAGCCAAAATGCACATGAAAAGATGCCTGGCTTCACTAATCATTAGAGAAATGCAAACGAAAACCACAATGAGACACCACATCACAACCATTAGAATGGTTATTATAAAGGTATAAATATTGGTGAGGATGTGGAGAGAAATTGGAACTCTTGTGCATTTTTTGTGGGAATGTAAAATTGTGCAGCCACTGTGAAAAACAGGATGGCAGTTGCTCAAAAAATTAAACAATTACCGTATGATCCAGCAGTTCCACTGAGGCTACACCCAAAAGAACTGAAAGCAGGGACTCGGACAGATATTTGTACACTCATGTTCACAGAGCAGCATTATTCAAAATAGCCTAAAGGTAGAAGCAACCCACGTGTCCAAAATAAACCATACAATGGAATGTTACTCTGTCTTTAAAAGGAAGGAAATTCTGAAGCATGCTACAACATGGATGAACCTTGAGGAGGTAAGTCGAGTGAAATCAACCAGTCACAAAAGGACAAATATTGTATGATTCTACTTATATGAGATTTAGGAGTAGTCAAATTCATAGAGACAGAAAGTGTATTGGTGGTTTCTTTCCAGGAACTGGCAATGGACAGCTATTGTTTAACAGTTGTTTAACAAAGTTTCACTTCAGGAAGATGAACAAGTTATGGAGATGTATGGTGGTGATGATTGCAAGACACTGTGAATGTACAGTCTCCAGTTTACAATGGTCTGACTTATGATTTTTCAACTTTATGATGGTGTGCAAAAGTGATATTCAGTAGAAATCGTACTTCGAATTTTGAATTTTGATCTTATCTTGGGCTAGCATGTGCAGCGGTATACTCTCTCATGATGCTGGACAGCAAGAGCAAGCCACGGCTCCAGTCAGACACACAATCGCGAGGGTAAACAACCGATACTCTGTGGCGCACTGGGTTGCCAGCATTTTTGGGATATGATTTTGCTCAGCTATAGGCTAATGTAAGTGTTCTGAACACGTTTAAGGTAGGTGAGGCTAAGCTATGATGTTCAGTATGTTAGGGGTGTGTGTGTGTGTGTGTGTGTATGTTATCCACATATATAGATACACACACATCTAACATATATGTATACACACACACACACATATATATATTATTCTCTTCTAGGTATTTTGAAATGTACAATAGATTAATATATATATATATATGAGAGAGACAAGGTTTCTCTGTTGCCCAGGCTGGAGTGCAGTGGTGCAATAATAGTTCACTGCAGCCTCAAACTCCTGGGCTGAAGTGATCCTCCTGCCTTAGCCTTCAAAGTAGCTAGGACTACAGGTGCATGCCACCATACCTGGCTAATTTTTAATTTTTTTGTAGAGATATAGGTCTCGCTATGTTGCCCAGGCTGGGCTGGAATACCTGGGCTCAAGAGATCCTCCCTCCTTGGCCTCCCAAAGTGCTGGGATTACAGATGTGAGTCAACATGCCTGGCCTAGGTATATTAAATAAATTTTTACCTTATAATATTTTCAACTTACCACGGGTTTATCAAGACGTAGCCCCATAGTAAGTCAAGGAGCATCTATACTTAACACCACTGAACTGTGTGCTTAAGGTAAAAACGGTACATTTTAAGTTATGTATTTTTATCACTGCCAAAAAAAAAGACACAGGAAAAAAAGGAATGTAACAGTTCATTTGACATCTGACTAGGGGGAATAAAGTCTACAGATTTCCTAGAATAAAAGGGTAGACAGCAGATTGCTCACAGTTTATCACTGGGAGAAGAAGAGAAATTGCTTTCAGGGAAGGGCAGAAACCTTTAGTTTCACTCTCGTGCCTCTGTTTTGTTTGAATTTTTGACACTGAACATCGATTACTTTTGTGATTTTATTAGAACACAAGACCTTCCTAGTTGTGCATGAGCCCACATCACCCCATCTCACCACAGCCATGCTACCAGGTCCTGCAGACCCTCGTGCCTCCACGCCCAGGCTCCTTGGCCCCTAGACTTGCACCCCAGATACTGATTCATCTCAGTCCTTCACTGGCGACTCACTCCACTGGAGCGCCCACACAGGCTGACGCAGCACAGCCACGTGTCTCTGTGGGTCTCTGGCCCTTCTCCCAGTTTCTTCCTGTGCTTGATCCTGCCACAGGCAGCAGGAGCTGCAGCAGCTGCCACCATCACACCTCTTCAGCCTCTGGTGGCCAGGTCCGGCTCTGCATTACAGAAAGTTGCCTGACTGTTAAAAATTGATACGTAATAGCTGCACATCTTTTCAGGGTACATATGATAATTTGATACATTCATATAATGTGTAAAGATTAAATTGGGGTAATTGAGATATTCATTGCCTTAAATATTTCTTTTCTTTATGCTAGGAACGCTTGAATTATTCTCTTCTAGGTATTTTGAAATGTACAATAGATTAATGTTAACTATAGTCACCCTGCTGTCAAACACTAGATCTTATTCCTTCTATTTAGCTGTATTTTTATACCTATTAATCAACTTCTCTTCATCGCCCTCTCTCCCTTTCCAGGCCTCTGGTAACCACCAAAGTACTTTCTATCTTCAGGAGATCCATGTTTTTAGCTCCCACATACAAGTGAGAACGTGCAGTATTTGTCTTTCTGTGCTTGGCTTATTTCATTTAACGTGATGGCCTCTAGTTCCATCTGTGTTGCTGCAAATGCCAGGATTTCATTACTTTATGGCTGAAGAGTATTCCATCGGGTATATGTACCACATACTCTTTATCCATTTGTCCCTTGACGGGCACTTAGGTTGATTTCATATTTTGGCTATTGTGAACACTGCTGCAGTAAACATGAGAATGCAGCCATCTCTTTGATACACTGATTTCCTTTCTTTTGGCTGTGTATCCAGTAGTGGAATTGCTGGATCATATTGTGGCAGGCCAGGTCTCGCTAACACAGGCCTCCATAACAACTGTTTCAGTACTGAGTGGTTAACTTAAATATTAAAAGCTAAAAAAAGCCAGTGCCCTTATACAAAGGCTGGATGGAATGTAGCAAAAGCCCACCAAGAGTTTTGCCTAGGCCTTTCCTGAACCTGAAAGCATGACTAAACAAGTTTTACTGGGGGTCTGAAGAAGCTCCCCAGCCCTCCACAAGCAAGTTGATTGGGGGTCTGAAGAAACTCCCCAAACCTCCATGATTTAGCAAGAGACAAGATTAATCACCCCAGCACCTGGACCCATTTAGATTAAGGAAGTTTACTGAGGATCCAGAGGAAGGTCTTCAAGACTCAGACCTTAGTTACAGATTAAAAGAAGTTAATCACTTATGTCTTTAGATGAATGCACACTTACACGTAGGCATGTAGCTTAGAAGGTATATTAGCCCTGGGAACTTTTGTAATTTTGAGTTGGTCTGGCGATAATTTCCAGACCTTCTCCCTGTAACCAGTTACAGAAATAAAAACTCTCCTCCCCAGTTCATCTACATCTCATTACTGGGCCATGAGAAATAGCAGCCCAACCCTCAGTTTGGTCTGGGAACAAAATGGTAGTTCTATTTCTAGTTTTGTGCGGAACTTCCTTACCGTTCTCCATAGTGGCTGTACTAATTTACATTCCCACCAACAGTGTATGAGGGTTCCCCTTTCTCTGCATCCTCACCAGCATCTGTTATTGCCTGTCTCTTGGATAAAAGCCATTTTAACCGGAGTAAGAGGGTATCTCATTGTGGTTTTAATTTACATTTCTCTGACGATCAGTGTTGGTAGGCATTTTTCATATACCTGTTGGCCATTTGTAGGTCTTCTTTTGGGAAATGTCCATTCAGATCTTTAGCCCATTTTAAAATCACATATATATACTGCTATTAAGTTGTTCGAGCTCCTTATATATTCTGGTTTTTAATTCCTTGTCATATGAATAGTTTGTAAATATTTTCTCCCATTCTGTGGGTTGTCGCTTCACTTTGTTGATTGTTTCTTTTGCTGTGCAGAAGCTTTTTAGCTTGATGTAATCCCATTTGTCTATTTTTGTTTTACTTGTCTGTGCCTTTGAGGTTTTACACAAAAAAATCTTTACTCATACCAGTGCCCTGGAACATTTCTCCAATGTTTTCTTTTAGTAATTTCCTACTTTATGGTCTTAGATTAAAGTCTTTATGCCATTTTGATTTGATTTTTGTGTATGGTAAGAGATAGGGGGTCTAGTTTCATTCTTCTGCATAGGGTTGTCTGCCTGACTTCTTTTGACAACCTCTTTCCCTGGGCCTGGTCAAGCTGGTTAATAGCACATTTCTCCTGCTTGGGAGAAAACATCATTAGCTTAGGCATTTCCGGACAGCAATCGTGGAAAACGTACATCCTTCAGAGCTTTGATACTAGGAGCCCTGTAATCAGAAGTTGTGGCCCTTTCAGGTATTGGAGCAACTTATAGAAGCAATGGCCAGCCTGGCTCTAAGTATGAGAGATTATAGGGTGTCACTTGTTGGGATGGGCGTCATCAGACAGAGGGTTTGGATGACACAAGAGGCAGTCTAAAGTAGGTTATGTGTGAAAGAGGAAATCCTCTTCTCCCATTTTCCCTGTCTTATTTTCCTCTGCAGGTATCAGCTCACTTCAAACACGGTAACAACCTGCATTGCTTGACAGAGCACGGTGAAAGTGGAGCAGGGTGGGAGGAGTTGATCTGAGACTGATACCTTTCATTTCACATAAAACTGTTTGTTTTGGGAGATTTCCTCCCAGCTTCTCCCAGTGAGTTCCTGCTTTCTGGGGATATTCTGCTTGACATCTTGGCATTTGAGTCCCTCTCACAGGATATCTTCAAAGTCACACAGATCCCACATTACCAACTAAGGGAATGCCCAGCATCCTATACCGAGGGAGTGCCTGTGGCTGGTCTCCGTTCCAGTGGGAGGAATTGGAGTTGACATGGTGGTAACTCACATTAAGTCTGGAACAGCTAGAATGCCAGGCTCCTGCTACCCGAGAGGAAAGATATGCCAGGGTACACCACCTCTGTTTCTGATGGAGCCACCCTCTATGACACTGGACACATTTCTCTTTCTTCTCTGCCTCTTAGAATTCATATAACTTCCAGGTGGTTTTTTTGTCTCTCCTAATCTCGGTTTCTTCCTGAGACACGCTGTGGGGGCACTTATAGAGTGTTTGAGGATTAACGGAGAGCCAGGTGCCTGCTGGTGCATGGCAAGTACTCAACACCCTAGCAGAGATTCAGCCCCCTACTCTCGCCATCTGGAAAGCCACTTTTCAAATTGTTGATGATGCTTTTCCACTATAAGACCTGTAGGCATACATAAAACTGACATGTAAACTCTCAAAGAAGAAGAGAATTTTTCCTCACACTCTCATGAGACAAGATTAAATAAATAGAAACATATTCAGTCTCCAGCTGCGGCTGAATCTGGCCAAGGTGTCCTCCCCCTTGTCACAAGGAGACTCCCTAACTGTGGCTCTGGTGCCCCGTTTTCCATGTACCCCATTTCCCATGTGCCATATGGTGCCTTTATAAAATTTCACATTCTTCAATTATAGTGTTTAAAAGGGAAAACATCAATTTGCTTCCCTTGAATTCCTGATTAACTAGAATGACCTCTCCATTTGCTTTTTAAAATTGTTTTATGTTGTAAACATACATATGTATTAGTCTGCTCTCACGCTGCTCTAAAGAAATACCAGAGACTGGGTAATTTATAAAGGAAAGAGGTTTAATTGACTCACAGTTCTGCACAGCTGGGGTGGCCTCGGGAAACGTACAATCATGGCAGAAGACACCTACTCATAGAGCAGCAGGGGACAGAAATGCAGAGTGAAGGGGGAAAAAGCCCCTTATACAACCACAGACCTCAAGAGAACTCACTCACTCACTATCATAAGAACAGCATGGGGGAACGGCCCCCGTGATCTAATCACCTCCCACAATACGTGGGGATTATGGAAACTACAATTCAAGATGAGATTTGGGTGGGGGCACAGCCAAACCATATCAACATAACATAAAAATTTCCATTTTAACCATTTTTAAGTATATATGTAGTTCAGCGGCATTAAGTTCTGTGGCATTCACATTGTTGTGTGACCCTCACCACCATTCATCTCCTGATCTTTTTCATCTTCCCAAACTGGAACTGTACCCATTAAACACTCACTCTCCATTTCCCCCTCCCTCAGCCCTTAGCAACAACCATTCTATTTTTCATCTCTATGCATTTGACTCCTCTAGGTCCCTCAAATAAGTGGAATTATGTTTGTCCTTTTGTGTCTGGCGTATTTCACGTAGCATAATGTCTTCAAGTCTCATCTGTGTTTTAGCACATGTCAGAATTTTCTCCATCCATTTTTGCAAAGAGAAGCTTGTTCTCCATTGCGGTTGTTCATGCTGCTTTGCGCCGTTAGTTCTTTGTTCCCTTTCACTGTCAGGAAGAGGCAGACGGAAGGAGCATGACTGATCCACCCAGGCCTTCACATCTGTGTCCCTCTGAGCTGCCTTTTTCCCAATTATGAGGGTTACCTTGGCAACTAATCGCTTCTCTAATTCTTTTTAAGGTTGTGAACAGATGACCAAATTGAAAGGGCAAAAGATGGCGAAGATTGAGCATACATGTATGGAAGGGGACACTGTAATGATTTTACAAGATACAAAATGATTCTGATGTGTTTTGTACATTTCATACTTAATTTAAGAAATATCTTTGAGCACCCAGCCAAGCACTGTGCTAGGTGTGGGATACAATGGTGAGCAAAAACAGATGTAGCGTACATTGAACCTGCAGGCTCCAGGGGGACAGACATTGATCCAAATAATCACAAACACAGCTCAACTGCTTGGAAAAAAGACTACGTTTTTATAAAGCATAGTCCAAAGACCCCAGCCTAGACTATGACATAGGAAAGGTGTCCCCAAAGAAATAACACATGAACTGAGACCTGAAAGATGAATGAGATTTGAGCGAGCAGTTTGGGAAGAGACAGAGGCAGCTAGATGTAGCTGAGGAAGTGTTCAGCCTGGTGTCAGAGCAGATAAGACATTCGTCTGCTTCCTAGAATGATCCAGCAACTCCCTGTGTTTCCTCTGGGAACGGAGGACAATGTACCTTGCCTTTTGGTAGGTAGAAGCCAAGGTAGGGATAACACTGAGCTGGAAAATACCTTTTCTGGGGTTTGGTCTGTTCCTTCCCTGAGACAATATGTTTCAGAGGCAGGATGCTAGGCTGGTCTTAACCATGTCAGTGACCTGGAGTTGAGGCAGTAGGCAAGGTCAGAGCCTGGATCAGGGGTCGGGGATCAGGATGTGTATGACTGGCCTGGTGGCCCCTGGGAACATGGGAGAGAGGGTCCAGCTTTAGGGAAAGATGGGAGCCAAGAAGTAAAATCACAGTCTGGGCTTTAACCATCAGCTGGTGCTTAGGGCAATGCATTCATAGCTGAGGGCTTTCTGGAGGAGACAGTCTGGGTTGGGGCTAGAACAGCATTGTGGCCAGAAGGCCCCAGGACCATCATCAAGTTGCATAGAAAGACCACCCTCAGACAGAAAGTTTCCCAATGATTCACTGGAAGGACTCCCAAAACTCAGGTTATACTCATGGTTACAGTTTATTACAGTGAAAGAATACATATTAAAATCAGCAAAGGGAGAAGGCACAGGGGTGAAGTCCCAGAGAGACCAGGCATAAGCTTCCAGGTGTCCTCTCCCACTGGAGCTGCACAACAGCACTTACTTCTCCCAGCAATGATGTGGCACAACCTATAGGAAGCATCGCCAGTCAGGGAGGCTCCCTCAAGCTTGGTGTTCAGGGTTTTTATTGACAGCTGGCCACATAGGCATGAAATGCTCATGTAGCTGATCTCAGTTATTCAGTCTCCAATCCCTCCAGAGGTCACACTGATACAGCATAGCCCAAGGCCCCCATCAAAAACTGAATTGTTAATGTATACTGTCCAGCATGGGCCAAGGCCTCAGGTATTCAAAGATACTGTAATCAGGCAGGATATTCCAGGGCTTGAAATTTGTCTCCCAGGCTGCAGTCAAGAGCCAGTTTCTTTGGAATCTGCAGGGTTGGGACAACCTAAACCTGCTGTACTAACCCTTTACTGCACAAACTGAATACTGACTTATGGCCAGTGCAAGATATTTGAAAGGAGCAACTATCACAAAACGAGAAAATGTGTCTTTGATAATTTTCATCCTTTGCAAAATACTGGTTTGCTTTTCCCTTGAAACTTGGTTCCCCACTGCTTCTGAAAGGCCATCCCCAGCTTCCATGTTACTGTTGCCAGATCCCCTCTACATGGATGACCTACATCCATGCCTGTCACCTCGCCTGGATTGGGCTGCATTGGAGAAGAGAAGGAGAAATCAAATCAGCCATGATCAGATATGTTATCCACTTTGTAGTCACTATGAGACTGAGCTGGCTCTGCAACGATGCATACAGAAATCTGTGGGTTGCTCCGAAGGTTCTTTCCAGCACTTGCTGTACACAGCTCGCAGATGGTGTTTGCAAGATGTTTTATCCCCCACCTTTGCAGTTGCTGTGAAACTAGGCTACTCACTGTCTCCCCTCCACTTGCAGCATACCCTCCAACAACACCCCCCACCACCACCAAATAATGCTTATTTTGGCATTGAGAAAGTTTTCTTTATTAATTACAGGCCTCAGCATTTTACCAACCTGCTTCCACTTGCAACTTCTTAAAGGCAACTGAGCAAAGAGGACAATTATTTTCCCTGTGAATGTTTTAAATATATTTTAACAGAACAAAACGGGTTTGAAAAAGAATAAAAAGAAATTTTCACCAGTTCTTCTTCCTCACTCCCCACTTCACCAAACATTCTTGTCATGCATGTTATTGTTATCTCACTTGGCAGTGAGATAATTTTCAGTTACAAATAAAAGTGCCTATGAGTTTGCCATTTATTGTATCTTCTCTTTTAGGCACAGTCTTCTAGAGATACAACATCAATCACACAAACTACTTCAGTTGTAGGAGTCTCTGCATTAAGACTTTTTGGTATCTAAAATTGTTTTACATTTTCAGCCTCTCAGTAGGGCTGCAGGTTAGCACTATGCAGAGGTGACGTTCTGCACACTGGTATGGTGAGCTGGTCACTGTCCCTCTGTTTAGTTACTGCCCATGCCTACCAGTTATTAAAGACTTGGACTGTCACATCGCACTCTTTCTAGAAAGCGTGAGCCTAGGAGGCCCTGAGTTACACCCTGTTCAGTGCACCAATTCTAAAATAACAAGATCTTCCTCATTCAACATTAGCAGAACAAAAGGCTTCACTCTAGGTGCCCTGCACGGACTTCAGAAGAGTTCACAATTCCAGAGCACTTCATGAAATCACTCTTAGTATTTATGGTGACCTACTTCTTGTAGAGTTTTGTTTTAGAGGCTTTGTTCACCACTTGCAAATATGTGTATATCCACAGCCCCAGCAGGTGTTATGGTCCAGATTTAGTTGCTTGTTGTGTGATGAGGATGCAAGTCTCCTCAAAGGCATGTTCTTAATCAGGGGCTTTAGGTTGTAAAGGACGAAAAGCTATGGGGATCTCTCCAACTGTGAAGTGAAGAATTCCCCACACCAGCACTTCTCCAACTCATGCTCTGCAGAATGGGGTAGGTATACTGAAAAGAGAACTCAGGCTCAAAAGCCTTTGGGATATAGTAGGTTGAGCAGGCTTCCTTATTTCAGGGCTTTACAGAGTCTTTAATATACTCATATAGATTGCAAATATGCCAGGGAGCCACAGTATGCAAAGTTTCTAATACATTTGGCCCAAGAATATAACGTGTGTGTGTCTCACAATGTCCAGCTCCTAGTCCTGCATATTATTACTATTATTTGCATAAGTATATACAATATATGATAGATAATGTTGTTATTTGCATAATTTATGTGCTATAAAATGTACAGCTGGATGGATTTTATTCCTAGGTATAACACCTCTGTACCACCAGCCAGATCAAGATACAGAGCATTCCCATCTTCTCAGAAAGCTTCCTCATGTCCCTTCCAGTCAATGCTTCTATGCCCTTCCCTGACTTCTATCACCATAGACAAGTTTTCTCTATTCTTGAACTTCATAGAAAGGGAATCATAATACTCTAGGTAATCCTGTGTCTAGCCTCTATTGCTTAACATGCTTCAAGATTCAGCCATATTGTTGCATGAAGCAGTCAATTTTTTTCTTGTTTTTGTTTGTTTGTTTTGAGAGACAAGATCTTTCTATGCTGCCCTGGCTGGCCTTGAATTTCAGGGCTCAAGTGATCCTCCCACCTCAACCTCCCAAGTAGCTGGGATTACAGGTGCTTGCCACCACACCCAGCTGAAGCAGTAGTTCTGAAACAATAGTTTTATCCTTCTTTGTCATGGTCCCCAAAGCAGGAAGGATACAGAAGACCTATTAGAAGTGACTTCATGGACATGTTCGTTGCTCTGACACAATCACAGGAATCAACCTGTATATGAGCACCCACCTGTGGTAACAAGAGACTGACTTTACAGTGAATTCATTCCAGTATTCCTCTGTCAACTGTGAAGCAAAACTGGAGGCCTTTCTTTGTAAAATTTTAAACACTTTTAAGTTTTTATTTTTGTATTTTATTGGGAAGTCAATGTTGTGTTACATCTTGGGACACCTGTACAAACCTTAATTAGAAAATGAATAATCCTTCATTTTCTCCCTCATATGCTGGGGGAATGAAAATGAGTGTAAGACAGTAAGGCAGAGAGGTGAGCTCAAGGTTATTCACTTGCTCCAACAAATATTCAATAAACATTGACTGAATGCCTACACCATACTCAATTCTAGTGACTAAAAAAAAAGAAAAATAGATGGTCATTACCCTCCAAGTGCTCAGATCAAATAGTTAAAACTGGCACCCGGTTCAGTGCCTTAATGCACTGAGTCCCTACCAAAGGATTCTATTTCTCATTAGTGGTCCTGACTACACAGCAGTACCATTATCTGATGTGTGGCTGTCCCCAGCTAGACCTAAGTGAAAGAGGACTGTGTTTTATTTATTTTTGGCCACCAGCTTCTTCAAAATGCCTGGTTTATTCAAAGAAGCCATTCCACAATGAATGAACGAATGAATGAATGAATGAATGGTGGAAGAAATGTCAGTGTCCTCATCCTGTCTCCACTGGTTATTAGCCATGTAACCTCGGACACATTCTGTGACTGGCCCTTGCTTGTTTTCTAATCTGTGAAATGGAGGTAGCCACACTTCTTTTGCAGAGTAGTTGGTAGGATTGAAAAGGCTACTTTGGTGAAGACTATCCTGGGCTGACACTTAGTAGATGTTCAGGACTATCAGAACATGAGGAAGAAAATCATGAACTAATGGTGTCTTCTGACCCACTGTAGACTGAAGGAGGGTGGACATCTAGGGGTTTCCAGCCTGACGACCTTTGTCCTCCATAAAGGAGGTCAGCCACTGAAGTGGAGGTGGACAGGTGAGCAGTAGAGGCTGGGACAGCCTCGGGGTTGTTTGGGGAAGTTTCGCCATTGTGCGTGAGAGTCATACATGAAAGGTTTGTTAAGCTGTAACTTACAGAGTGGTTCCATTTTCCCCAGCTGAATTCACAGGAACCGTGGGGAGTGCTGCCTGGAGTTGAGTGATGGAGGTGACAGGCAAGGTGGAGGGACAACAGGCCTGGAGAACCCATTTACCCAAGAGGAGTGGCTGAAGCATTTACCCACCCTGAAACAGGATGTGTAGAGAGGGAAGCAAAGTTCATTGAGGCCAAAGGACACGCTTTCTAGAAAGAAGTCTTGTGAAAGAGTTGCAAGGACATGAAGATTAGAGTGTGAGAAGGTCATCTGAAATGCACATGTTGAAATCCTAACCTCCGGACCTCAGCAAGTCACTGTATTTGGAGATAGGGTCTTTAAAGAGTAGTTAAGCTAAAATGAAGTAGTAAGGGTGGATCCTAACCCAACACAACTGGTGTCCTTATAAGAAGAAGAGATGAAGATACAGATGCACTCAGAGGGAAGACCATGTAAGGATATAGGGAGAAGATGGCCATCTGCAAGCCAAGGAGAGAGGCCTCAGGAGAAACCAAGGCTGCTGACACCTTGATCTTGGACTTCCAGTCCCCAGAACTTAGAGAAAATACATTTCTGTTCTTTAAGCCACCCAGTTTGTGGTACCTTGTTATGGCAGTCCTTGCAAACTAACACAGGGGGAGATGATGGCATTTAGGACATTAGAGTAGAGGCAATTCAAGGTCTGGTAGGAATTTGGGAGTTGCAGGGGGAGAGTGCACAGCTGTCACTTGCACCATATTGTAAACTCCTGGAGAAGTCACATTTTTTTTTTTTTTTTTACAGCTTTGTTGAGGTATAATTGACATACAATGAACTGCATGTACGGTTGGCCCTTGGTATCTGGGCTTCATATCCCTGGATTCAACCAACCAGAGATCAAAAACATTTCAAAATAAATAAATAAAAAAATACAAATTTAAAAACAATACAGTATAACAATTATTTATATTGTGTTAACATTGCATTCAGTGTTATAAGTAGTCTAGAGATGATTTAAAGTATACCAAAGGATGTGCATAGGTTATGTGCAAATACTATGCCATTTTATATGGGAGGCTTAAGCATCTGCAGATTTTAGTATCCATAGGAGGTCCTAGCACCAACCCCCATGGTATTGAAGAATAACTGTAAATGGGGAGTGAGTTGGATTGGGTATGAGATTTCATCAAGCATTTATTAACAACTATAGTTGTTTTCATTTTATAGAATTTGGTATAAATGGAATAATATGGGAATAATATGATATGTACTCTTTTTTGTTGGTCTGGCTTCATAATAAATTGCATCTCAATCATCTCTTTATACCTGGGGCTAAGCATGGTCACCCAATCAATGAATCAACAAATATTTTAGAGTGCCTGCTAGGTGCTTGGTCTTGGCAAAGCTATTCTAGATACATAATAGTTGTTTAATAAATGCTTGATGAATGATTCAGTGAATCCAAGTAGCATAGACTCTATTTGTCACTGAGATATAATTCATATATCATAAAATCAATCATTTTAAAGTGACCAGTTTAGTGGGTTTTAGTATATTTACAAAGTTGTACAACCATCATTGCTATCTAATTTCAGAACATTGTCTTCACCCCCAAGAGAAATCCCATACCCAATCCAACTCACGCCGCGTTTGTTCCTCTCCCCAGCGCCTGGCAACCATAAGTCTACTGTCTCTATATAGAAGGGTACTTACTCTGGGCATTTCATATAAATGCAATCATATTGTGAAGATTGTCAGAATCAAAATGGAATCACTTGTGTCAAAAGCCTCGGAATTAGAGCCAGAGGGAAGTCCAGGAAGAGCAGGTTCTCACACACATACCTGATAATAAAAACTATCACAAAAGACTCTGCAAAAACCACAACCTTGCACAAAGGCCACCACAGCCTTACACATAAAAAGCATTTCTACAAGGACATCTTCCCAGCAACAGCCTGTCTAACCTTGAACTGGCACCACCCTTGTTATTGATCCTTGTAGCCTAAAATAATTATTTCAAAGTAATTTATATGATCCTCTGCATTTTCCTTTAAAAATCCTTGTCTTCTTTTATCTCCCCCAAATACATGTGCCATATTCCCATTGCAATGCTTATTCTCAAACAAATATCTTTTATTTTTCAGAGTGTCTCTCTCTCTCTGTTATTTAGGTTTTGACATAATTTGGTGTCAGAAGTGAGATTGAAGCTGGTTCACCTTGGACAAGTGGACAACCCCTGAAATTGAGTGAATTGCCTGTGCTGAGCCCTTTTGAGCTCTCCACCTCTATGGCTCACCTTTTCTGCCCTGCTGAATCTCCTCTCAGATTCCTGGACTCCCTCTTTTGGTGAGTTCTTTTGGCTTTATTTGGGATCTATTTTGGTTATAAGGCTACCTTAAATTTAAAAATCTTACATTTCTCTTGGGACTATAGAAGTCTTTTTTGGCAAGCCCTTTCTGGTATAAAGACGAGTGTCTTTCTAGTTTGAGTATTTTGGTTTCTTTAAAATTTGCATTCTGTCTGTGAGTCATGTCTTTTCTTGTAAATTTACTTTTTTTTTTTTTTTTTCTGCTGACCTGGTTTAACATTTTCTTTGATCTGTGTGCCTGGCTTAAAAGTTTTGTGAGCACCCTTATTTTGATTTCATTTTGATTTGGTTATGCATGTCTGTAAATAATTTGGCTTTTTTACATTTTTTTCTCCCTGTTCACTTCTGGAAATCTTCTGGGAGCAAAGCATTCAGAATAATGGGTGCAGAATAGCCAGTGAAAAGCTGATGTGACTATTCCCAAGACTACATGAAATTTACAAAGATGTGATAATCCTGATGTGATACTGTCAGTCACGATTCTGGTTATCCTGAATGCGATAAAAATAACTAATCTCCTTATCAATTGTGAGCTCACATTAGATTTTTAGCCATGACTAGCTTAAACTTTTGTCATCCACAGTTACTGTTTTTATTTTTCTCTAAAAGCATTTATAATAAGTTGTAATCCAAAATTGCTTTTCATGGAAAAGACTCTAACTAATAAGTAGTCGTTTTTTTGTTGTTGTTTTTTTTTTTGAGATGGAGTCTCCCTCTGTCACCAGGCTAGAGTGTGCAGTGGCATGATCTCAGTTTACTGCAACCTCCGCCTCCTGGGTTTAAGCGATTCTCCTGCCTCAGCCTCCCAAGTAGCTGGGATTACAGGCGCGTGCCACCACGTCCAGCTAATTTTTGTATTTTTAGTAGAGATGGTCTCGATTCTTCACCTTGTGATCCGCCTGCCTCAGCCTCCCAAAGTGCTGGGATTACAGGCGTGAGCCACCGCGCCTGGCCTACACGTACTCTTAAATACAGGTTCCTGATAACTTTTATATCAATGGACTAAATAAATATTTCTGAACTCTAATAAAACTGATAGGTTCATAAAACTACTCATCAAGATCAAAGAGAGCAAAAACTAATTACATAAAATTGAATAAGTAATAAAGAAAATGTTCCTATGACTTTTATGTGGAACATTGTTGGTTCTCTGCTTAAATGTTTTGTTTTCCAAATTTAAGGAAACTTTTTCTCCTAAGCTGTCTATAGTTTACAGTAATTTGATCAAGTATACTTTTATAAACAAAAGTGTAAACATTTACTTTTTCTCCCTACTCGATCTCTCCAAAATTTGGAAACTATTCATGAATATTTTTATTTTTTATGACAACATAATTGTTTGCATAAATTCTCTAAGGATGTGCTGTGTTTATAACAGGACACAACTGAAAACATTAGTTATAGTACCAAGGTTTTGACTGGGATGTTATAGTTAAATTGTTTATAAGTACTACAGGTGAATTCTGACATCTGCCTTGGATTGGCTTCCTAGCTTAAAGAGGTTTTAAAATCTGAGATTCCTGTGCAGTCAATCACTATCCTTGTTGCACTTATGTAAATGATCAGACAAAAATTGATGAAACTAAACTTATTTTACAAACAAATTTGTCTCACTCTGGTTATCTTTGGTAAAAATGGAAAAAGAAAACTATAAAGCAAAAAATTATGTTTCCAAAAACGTACATATTACACCTGTTAGTCCTGTGCATTATTTTCAAGATTTTATTCCCTACCTATAGACTGGGCTAGATACTGAATTCTTCTAAGTTCCTCCAATCCACTTTGTTTCCATGGAATTACTAAAAATGGGAACCTCTCTGTTTCTGCAGCCCTATAAACTGAAATTAAATTTTAAGGGACAAGTTTCCTGTCTGATGGTTGGGCTGCACGGCAAGTTCATCAGACCACCTGATGCCATAACCAAAGACGTTCCAGCTGCAATCCAGGAACCAAATCCATAATGTTGCTAGCTTCATGCTATGGACAGCTTTTCCCAAGGTGACAAAACAAGAGCACTCATTGTAATGAGCTCCTCTCTTAGTGGTTCTTCTTAGTTTTTTCTCATTTATGTCTATCTCTTTCACTTGGCAGGATAATCATGTAATTAAAGTTTCACAGATACTACTGGGGGTACCTTGACAGAGTCTGACCTGAAAATATTTAGCCCACCTAACGAGTAACTTTATCCTCAATACCTCTATTGCTCATTCCGCTTTAATTCAACCCAGTCAGGAGATACTAGATGACAGAAATACTCTGTAGTATCTATTGGTTAAGTAAGAAAATGTCTGTGCTATTGCTAATATTACATGCTGTACTTGGATAAATTTCTCTGGGAACATTGAGACTCAAATACGCAAAATAATAAAACAGGCCACGTCATTACAACAGGTCTCATCTAATTCACCATAGACATTTGATTTACTCAATTGGTTGCCTGTAAGCCTAGACTCATGGCTCAAAATTGTTATATAAACTGAGATTATCATATTACTATTATTTTTACTTTATATTTTCTTTTCTTTTCCTTTCTTTTTTTTTTAACTTTGTACCCATTGCTTGTCAAATTTCTACAATACAAATCCTAACAAAAGAACGCTAGCCCAGCACTTTGAGATGATAATCAATGTTTATGGAACAGACAAAATTAAACTTAACAATGGACTGCAGGTAGACTTGAAAGGCACTCTCTCAGAAATTCCCTGTGGCTCAAATGTGGCTAAAAGAGTTTTGACACTGACTCTTAGTTGTCAATCACTCCCTCCAATGTGGGACCAGACCAACCCATTTCAGGTCCATTCTGGCACCAAAATATAACCAAAACCTAACTACAGGATTGTTGATCAGCAATGCTTTCAGAGAAAGATCTCAATCAAAAGGCGGAAATGTAAAAGTTCTGAAAATCAAAACAAGTCACTTGTGTGAAAATCCTGACAAACAGAGCCAGTGAAAGCCATAAAGGAAAAGATCTCACACATGTCTATCTAGTAACAAGAGCTATCACAAAAGACTGCAAAAACCACAACCTTGCAAATAGGCCTCCACAATCTTACACAAAAAAAGTGCTGTTGCAATGGCATTTGTCCAGCCTCGGACTACTGCCTGTCCAACCTCGGACTTGTGCTACCCTTGTTTGGATCCTTGTAGCCAAGGATAATTGTTTCAAAATAACTTATATAATCCTCTTCATTTTTTTTCTTTTAAAGTCCTTGTCTTCCTTTACCTTTCCAAATATGCCTACTGTATTCTTATTGCAATGCTTACTCTGAAATAAATACCATTTAATTTTAGAGAGTCTCTCTGTCTCTCTCTCTGTTGTTTAAATTCTAACAACACAATATGCAGTTGTCTTTGTCTGTCTTCTTTCATTGAGCTAAGGTTTCCAGGGTTCATCAATGTGTAGCATGTGCCAGTAGTTCATTGATTTTTATGGCTGAATATTATTCCATTATGTAGCTATGGCCCATTTTGTTTAGCTAGTCATCAGCTGATGATTGACATCTGGTTCTTTTCTACTTTTTGGCAATTATGAATAACACGGTCATGACCATTCAAATACAAGTTTTCTGTGAACACATGTCTTCAATCCTTGAGTATATACCTAGAAGTGAAATTGCTGGGTTGTATGGCAATTCTATCTTTAACTTTTTTTAGGAATAGTCAAACTGTTTTCCAAATGACTGGACTATTGCACTCCCACCAGCAATGCATAACAGTTCCAATTTGTCCACTTCCTCGCCAACAATTGTCACTGTCTCTGTTTTTCATTCGAGCCATTTTAGTGGGTGTGAGTGGTTTCTCATTGTGGTTTTGATTTGCATTTCCCTGAGGAATATGTTGAGTATCTTTTAATTTGCTTCTTGGTAATGCAAGCTCTTATTAATAATCTCTGTCTTATGGGATTGTTGAAAGGACTAGAATGAATATATGCAAAGCTATTGGCAGAAATTAAGAACTCAATGAAGACAGAAGAGATGTAAGTCAATATAATGAGTAAGTCAAATGATGCTGGAGTTGGGTCTTGGAAGGAAAACAACATTCAAATAGGTAGAGGTAGAAAGAAAAGAGATTCCAACCAGAATGAATGTGAACAAAGAGGAAGCCACACAGTGGAATATGTGCAATTACTGAAAACTCTGCATAGATTTGGCTAGAGTAGTAGAGTTCTCCTTCAAGAGGAGCAGTGGCAAAAAAAGGACTGGAGGGAAGGATGGACTCAGACACAGAGGTCAGCAAGATAAGGGCAAAGGGTGTGTGTCTCCTTGTAGTCCACCATGTGCTGCCCTGCTGTTGTCTGGGGACTGGGTGAAAGTCAATATTGCCCTGCTCAGGACCAAGAGACATTGCTACCATTGGCACTGCTTGGATGTTCCTGATGCTCCCAGAACCTCTGTCACTTAGGAAATTAAAAGGGTTTAGACGCTCTGTACCAGAAATGAGGCAAAAGCCAAATATATATTTATCTCTCCTTTTATATATATATATAGAGAGATGGGGTCTTGCTTGTTGCCCAGGGTGGTCTTGAACTACTCCTGGCCTCAAGCAATCCTCCTCTTGGCCTCCCAAAGTACAGAGATTCATATATATATATATATATATACAGAGAGAGAGAGAGAGAGAGAGAAAGACATAATACATAAGAAATATATATTTTTTCTTGTTATGTATTATGTCATAATCTCCTATTATTTTTATCTGACCCATCAAATTCTGCTGGAAGGATCTGGTATCATACTTTAGTATGGACTTATCCAGTGAGTCCCTCTGTTATTTCTCTAGAGGTATCTTCACCCTCAGCAATCCTCCTGAAAGATGCTCATTCTGATTGCAGCACTATTCACAATAGCAAAGACTTGGAATCAACCCAAATTCCCATCAGTGATAGACTGGATAAAGAAAATGTGGCACATATACACCATGGAATACTATGTAACCATAAAAAGGGTGAGTTCATGTCCTTTGCAGAGACATGGATGAAGCTGGAAACCATCATTCTCAGCAAACTATCACAGAAACAGAAAATCAAACACCACATGTTCTCACTCATAAGTGGGAGTTGAACAATGAGAACAATGAGAACATATGGGCACAGGGAGGGGAACATCACACACTTGGACCTGTCGGGGGGTTGGGGGCAAGGGGAAGGAGAGCATTAGGAGAAATACCTAATGTAGACGATGGGTTGATGGGTGCAGCAAACCACCATGGCACATGTATACCTAAGTAACAAACATGCATGTTGCACATGTATCCCAGAACTTAAAGTACAATAAAAAAAAAAATTAGGAGAAAAAAAAAAAGAAATCCCAGACCCACTGATTAGAATGCATCATTTTCCCGGATCCTGTTGGGAAATGGTACAAGGAAGATGTCGACAATAAACAGGATGACACATGAAATAGGATGATTCATTCAAACACAAAGACACTGTGGTTTCTCTTCTCCCAGCTTGTTTAACAACATCCTGATTCACAAGCACCCTTTGCTGGTGCTGGCTCTGTGTGGAGGAAGGCATAAAGTTGGGGGACAGATACAGCAGACTCTGCCTGTGACCACTGTCACGAGGGTTGCTCCCCAAGTTTTGTTTTAGAATCTACACCAAAGATGCACTATTCACACATTACACCAGCAACAAGCAGTTTAAAGCCTGAGCTTGTTCCTGTGCCCACTTAGGTTTTCTGATTTTAAATGGGGCCTGGAATGATACATGTGGCCGCTCTGTTGAAGGATGAGGAACAGAGGCTTTTACAAGAGTTGACGTCTGCAGAAAATCAAATGCCTCTTTTCCCCACAGGTGGCCAAACGTCCAGGATGAGCATTCTGTGGAAACAGAAGACAAAAATACAAATATGTCCAGGAAAATGCTGCCAGCGGCACAATATCTACTGCATTCCTCTTTCAGGGCTAAGGAATTGGGTTACTTTGTGCCCCACCTCTGCCCTCAGAGAAGACCATTCCTGGATTTACCCTTCGAGTGAGCAGTAGAAGCGGATCTGGCATGAAGTGGGGGACACAACTCCCCTTATGCGACCAGCACATCTCCTGGGCTGAGGCCATCTCAGATTGGAAGACCAGCTTTCCAAAGCAAGTCTCCACATCATGAAGGAGAAAAAGGTGAAACATTTGATGCCCTGATGGTAATAGCATCACAGGTTCAAAAACATGAGGGAGGTGGGGCTGGACAAAGTCTTTAGGAGACTGCTGAATTGTTGACTTTATTCCAAGTCAGGATCCTGAGTAATCACTGAGCCTCAGTATAATTATGTGCACATGAGAAGCTATTTATTTCTTGCATTCTGCTTATCTTTGCCAAGAAAACACTCCTCCCCCATGCCTTAAAATGCCCAGAAACATGGTTCTCGACGAGCCACTTGGAGGGCTAAGGGCACCTGCTGGCTGAGGCCCATGAGAACACACCAGCCCTGTGGGGAAACTGTGGAGCTCATGTATCCACTGCCCTTTCCCTGCCCAGGGCAGGGCATCCAACAGCAGCTATGAATGCACCTGCTCTGAGCATCTCCCCGCCAGGCTCTGTGCACTCCATCAGGGTCCTCTTCTGAGCTTGGCACTGTTCACTTGGGCAGAGAGTCCACTCAAGCCCAGAGTCCTTGGCTTCCTTGAAAGTTCCTCCCGGGAGCATCAACACAGCCCTCTCCCCCATATCCATTGGCTTTTGGGGAGCTGGGCCTGGGAAGCCCTTTTCTCTCCCTATGCTGTATTCATGCTGCCAGCCAAGCTGGAGCCTCTGCATTTTTTAGTCCAATTATTGGCAGCTGTACAGGTTTCCCAGAACACCTGGCCCTCCTCACCCTCATTCTGTGGCATTATTTAATCAAACTGGCTAGGACTATTTATAGCTCCCGTGAAAGGCAGCAGCCGCTCCATTCCCAGGAAAGTGGAACATTGAGACATTAAAGAGTATTTTCAAAAGAAAAACACTCCTTTCACAGACTCATGAGGTTGCCATCCCGATGTGTCTTCCAAAAATAGGCCTCCCGGACAGCTCCTCGGTGCCACCAGCTCTCTCCTCTGTATACCTGCCACCTGCCAGGCTCAGAGTGAGAAAGCTACCTGCTACTGTTCCCAAATGGTCAGTTCTAATTCTCCAGCCCTCCTCCAAACCCAGAAAATCCCAATATTCTTCCCTGGGTAGATGTCCATTTGATTGAAACAGATGGAGCCAAGGGAAATAACTAAATCACAACTAAACATTCCCTCTAGCGCAAGGAGTCAATGATTCTGGATACTCTGCCACTCTGTTCTCCATGGGAGCACCAACACACATCTTAAATACAACCTCTTTCATGCTTTAAGACTAATGGAAGGAAGCCCAGGCCCAGTGATTTGCTCAAAGTCCCAAATGCTCTTTGGACTCAAGGCATTCTGGTGGAGCATCCGACAAATGTGTGGCTCTTGGCCAAGAGCCAGGGAGCACAGAAAAGTCTGAAGCTGGGGCAGGTGCATGCTGGCTAGGCAGAAACAGTTACAGACCTTTGGAGATGAAGAGCAACCAAGAGGGTACGGTTGGAGAGCCTGGGGCAACAGAGCTAAGCATAGGGTTCAGGAGCAGACGATGCAAGCTCTCACCCCAGCTTCACCGCTGTGTGTGATCTCAGATAAGTGACATGTTCTCTAACCCAAGTGTCTTTATCCTATGCAGATCACATTGTTGTATTACATAAGATAATCCAGACACTGTGCCTGACACACAGGAAGCATGTATCATGAGTTAGCATAATGTTACAGAAGAAGAAACTGAGATACAGACCCTTTGAGAGACTTGTCCAAGGCTACATGGCCCCAGGATCAAAATTGAGTCTCCTGGTTTCCAGTCTGGGATCTATTGATCTATTTGTTGTTATGATTACTTGTGTGTGTGTGTGGTACCAGGCACCTTTTGTAAGAGAGTTAAACAAGACAAGTGGTCAAGAGTTTTAGGTGTCAGTGAACACTCAGGAACTGAAGTATGAAGAAAAATTATAGAAAGAGGAGTATATATTCAGGGAAACTTGAATCTATGCTCCCAGGTTGTAAAAAATAAAAATAAAAATAAACCACATAAAGGAGAAAGAACCAAGAACCAAGAAGAACCTTCACAACTCAGGGAACATTTTGCTTCAGCTGGGGAGCCCTCACATTTTCCTATTGTGTTGAAAGCCAGTCCTCAAGTTGGCTAATCTGAGGCCTGCAGGACAGAAAAAGGGGACACCCCAAACGGCAGGGGAAGGAAAGTGCCACTGCTCCAGACTGTTCCAGGCATAGGGAGGTAAAGAGGCTGGCAAACATGGGGCATCAGGCAAGAGCTAACAAGCTAGAGAGCGCAGGCAAGACTAAACAGAAAACAAAGAATAATGCAGACAAAGGGACAAACGCTGTATGATTCCATTTGTATGAGATACCTAGAGGAGTCAAACTTACAGTAACAGGCAGTAGAAGCGTGGTTGCCAGGGGCTCGGGGGGAAGAGAAATTAGTGTTTAATGGAGACAGAGTTTCAGTTTGGGAAGATGAGAGTTGTGGCAATGGATGGTGGTGATGGTTGCACAACATTGTGAATGTACTGAATGCCACTGGACTGAACATGTAAAAATGGTTAAGATGTAGATTTCACGTTATGGGTAATTTACCACAATAAATAATAGATGATAGATAGATAGATAGAATTATACAAAACAGAACTGCAGACCAAGGAGTATGGTACAGACCTCAGGGGTCTGTGCAGCCAGGGAGGGGATAAATCGTTTTACACTGAAGAAACCAATGACAGTTTCATAAAGACAATAGGACTTCAATTAGAATTTTGTATTAGATAGGACCTCTTGGTTGTTAACTATAAAAGACTCCACTCAAATTAACTTAAACATCAAAGGGTTGTTTTTCTGTAAGGATTTTGTAGTAGCCTATAGACTCAAAACTGAACAACTAAAGTCAAAAGAAGGAGAAAGAAGGGCATCTAGGCCATCCTAAACGATGACTTAAAGTCTTGTTCTCTTTAATTTTTGCCTCTCTCTGGGTGTTGCCTTCATTCTCATTTATTGTAGACTGGCTTTCCACACGAGTGGAAGATTTAAAAATTTATTCCAGCCGGGTGTAGTGGCTCAAGCCTGTGACCCCAGCACCTTGGGAGGCTAAGGCAGGCAGATCACTTGAAACCAGGAGTTCAAGACCAGCCTGGGTAGCAAAGCAAAACTTCATCTCTACAAAAATGAAAAATAAATAAAAAGTAGCTGGGTGTGGTGGTTCATGCCTGTAGTCCCATCTACTCAGTAGGCTGAGGCAGGAGGATCACTTGAGCCCAGAAGTCAAGACTGCAGTGAACCATGATCACACCATTGCACCCCAGCCTGGGCGACAGAGTGAGACCCTATCTTAAAAAAATTAAAACCTTACCCTGGGCCAATGGTGGCCAGGAAGACAAGATGCTGTGACTCTTTGCTGCTGCTAGAGCCACATGACTGGAGTTGGGAGAGATGCTCCGTCAAAGAAGGTGAGGTTCCCTAGAAACAGCTCCTGAGGTGAGACGCGTGTGCAGAAGGATTACTGGAGAGTGCTCTTGGGACACACCCATAAGGAAGAAAGGCAGGCAGGATTGGACAGCAGAAGAAGCTAATCCATAATGTGGTTACACCTGGGGCCTTAACTACAGGGAGCTCTGGAGCTGAGAATTGTCCCCAACTGAGACAAGGAGGCTGGACGACTGTGTCCCATTGACCGATCATTGTTATGTGTCATTTATATGTGTGATTTCCCTATGAGAAGGTATGACCTTAGGTGAAGCTAAGAGTGATTCCCAGGGAAAGACACAGCTACAAACCATCAGCAGCTGATATTCCTAGACACCAAAGAATGTGTTTGCTGCTTTAAAGAGGGCATTGTGGGATGTACCACAGCACACAGGACTGTCCGCACTTTGCCCTGTTCACATCTACTTATTTCTTATAATAAGTTTGTCCCTATGAGAACAACTGCTCCAAGACTTTGGTCGGTCTTATTTCAAGGGAAATTTACAAGAGAAGGTTGTATATTGCTCTTGAGGCTATATCTAATACTCATCATCCCCTCCTCCTCAACCTATTCTAGATTCAACTCGCCCTTGGCTAGAGCCTGTTGGAGTGACTCAGACCTTTATCCTTGAGGAGTCTGCGACCCTGTTACCATGTCCTTCTTGGGCCATCATGGCTGTACTTATCCATTTACCACTAAAACTGAGCATGAGAAGCACAAAGCCATGTCCCAGTAGATCACCTGAATGGTGAATGTAGTTTTCCCTTCTTTCTCATGCAACTTCAGTCCTGCCTCTTCCTGATGATCAGGATCTATAATCCCTATCAGGATGGTGGCTGTTTTTCTTGCCCACAGAGCCTGAAGTAAGGGAGATGGGCAGCCCACACTCCCAGAGTGGGTCATTGCAGTACCAGTAAACAGTGCATTCCTCCTCAGCCCGTGGGGACACATCAGTATATAATAGTTATTGCTTTAGGTTGTATTTGCTTCCTGGAGGGTGACAACTCATCTTCACAGGGAATCCTCCAGGAGCAGCATCTTTAAGGGAAGTCTACTGCTCTATCAGGCTGGCAGCTTCTGCAAGATACAGTAAGTAATTGGACTCTGCGCTGGTGGATTCTCTGTGCCTATGGCCACATTTTTTTTTTTCTGTAAAGTGCCCCTTGGTCTGCAGTAATGTTTACAGGATCCTTTGTAGATGGAATGAAATAAATACTTTGTAAGTGCTCATAATGGCCAAGGCCCTGTGGACAGGAAAAGCAGACCCTACTGAGAATGTGCATCTTCTCAGTCACATCAATTGTACCAGGGGGTCTCATTGAGGAATGTATAAGTTGGTCTCCTTGAGGAATGGTGCTGTGTCAGAGGCTCAATGTCAGGTTGGACATTTGGCAGCAGAAGTAGCTAGATGAGACTGGGTGGGTGGAAACTCTTGCTGCCTGGCCCATGTGTAGCCTCCATCTCTGCCATGTTGGCCACTCTGCTCACACACCCCTTGTACCAGCACTGGAATGGGTGACATGAACTTGCTGAGTCATTGTGTCTATCTTGTTTAGAGCCTCTTTATAGTGGGTGCTCTTTGATGGCCATTAGCATGGAATACATTCCCGTGGTTCCATCAACACCTCCTTGTGTCTGACTTTCTAATCATTCTCCTACCAGGCTCTGACCAACCAGCTAGGCCAGGAGTTTCAGTATATTCTTATCTTGGGCCCCTTCTGTTTCCACAGTTGGGTGACCAGGTATGCTGCCTGGATCTGTACCCATTGGAAGAATTTCCCTTCACTGCTCTTTCAAGGTCAGTCCTGAACAGTGCAGCTGCCATCTGTTTTCAGCATCCACTGACACAAGCTGACCCATCCATGAACCAAGCTCAGCCCTTTTCTTTCCACTGGTCACAAAGGAAACTCCCCTACAGCCACCACTGTGAGCTGGAGAAAAGGCCAGTGCAGGAGTGATGGGTGACATAAAGTTTGGGCTACCTGTTCACACAACTTGCTTGTGCTTTCTGGCCCCACTTGTGTTGATCCTAGATGTATAATTTCCATCTTATAGTGGATTTCTGTTGGGCCATCTGACCTTATGATTTGGTGGGTCTGACAGAATCCAGTTTAGGATGGGCATTTCTGGCCATGTGGTCACTTGATGTTCAAGGTCATATGTTCCATTTACCAAGACCCAATAGTGTACCTGAAGTTGTTTTTTTCAAATGGAAACCATCTTTGCAAAAATTATAGTGAGAAACATCGGACATAACTGGCTCTATCTCGCTTCTAACCCCACAAGCTATCGTTGCTCATTCCAAGCTAGCTTTGAGAGGAATATAATTCATAGTTTAATTTTAGAACAAAGATGATAACAGCCCCTTCCTGAAACTAACCCCCTTCTCACTTGGCGACCCAAACCACCTTTGTAAAACTAATATAAGATAATAATATTGGGATTGTGATGAGGGCCTGGATTCTGCAAAGATGTAGACATAGTTAAACTCTTATCAGTCATTGTTTTATAGCTTGCCTTTCTTTAACTACTTACCACTCAGGAGTAACATAGCCAGGGGTCATAAGATTTGTAACTTCCTCAATTACTCTTATGGATAACATCACTATTGTAAAATATGAGACTGATGTTTGAGATATTTTTCAGACCTGGCATTCTGTATGAACCAGCTGGCCCCATCCTGACCAGTAACCTCACCCAGGAGCTGACGCAGTGCCAGAAGACAGCTTCAACCCCCTGTGATTTCATCCCTGACCCAAACAATCAATATTTCCCATTCCCTATCTCCCTGCCCACCAAACTTTCCTTGAAAAACTCTAGCCCTCAATTCGCAGGGAGGTGAATTTAAGAATTATCTCCCATCCTTCTGCTTAGCTGGCCCTGCAGTAATTTGTTTGTTTGAGACAGAGTCTCATTCTGTTGCCCAGGCTGGAATGCAGTGGTGCAATCTTAGCTCACTGCAACCACCTCACTGGTTCAAGCAGTTCTCATGCCTCAGCCTCTCAAGTAGCTGGGATTACAGGTGTGTGCCATCACACCCAGCTAATTTTTGTATTTTTTGAGAGACAGGGTTTCACCCCTAGGCCAGGCTGGTCTAGAAACCTGACCTCAAGTAATCCACCCACCTCGGCTTCCCAAAATACTGGATTACAGGTGTGAACCACAATGCCTGGCCAGCTCTGCGATAATTAACCTCTTTCTTTGCTATTCTCAGTGCATTGGCTTTCTGGGCAGTGGGCAAAAAGAACCCATTGGCCAACGATGAGATGATGTGGTGTTCTCTGCTACAGGTGGCATGGCCTTGCGTCAGAATTCTAGCTGTCTACTTTGTGATTCTCCTATTGAGGCCTGCCATAAACACCACAAAGCATCTCTCCCCACCACAGATAACATTAGTAACTGAATCAAGTGGCCCAAGCAGCACGGCTGCATGCATTGCCACCTGGATCTGCTGCAGAGCCCTGCTCCACTCTGGGTCCCATTCAGATCTTGGAGCCTTTCATATCACTCAGTGAATGCATCAGAGCACCTTCCCAATGGTGCAATATGCTGCTTCCAGAACACAAAGAGGCCTGTCACACATTGCATTTTGTTTTGTTTTGTTTTGTTTGAGATACGGTCTCACTGGAGTGCAGGCCAGGCTGGAATGCAGTGGTGCAGTTATGGCTCACTGTAGCCGAATTCCTGGGCTCAAGCAATTCTCTGCCTCAGCCTCCTGAGTAGCTGGGACTGTAGGCATGCACCACTATGCCTTGCTAATTTTTTTCTTAATTTTTATTTTGTAGAGATGGGGTCTTGCTATGTTGACCAGGCTGGTTTCTAACTCCTGGCCTCACACAATCCTCCTGCCGCAGCCTCTGAAACTGTTGGGCATGAGCCACCATGCCCTGCTTGTACTTTCTTAATTTTAGGTATGAGATGCAATAATTTGTTCATCTGGTCTAATTAACATTACACCATTGATGTGATAGACTAATGTGATATTCTGTGGACTATCCATACAGTCTAGGTCTCTTTGGACTATATTTTGGCAGAAGGAAGGAAAGTTAACATAGCCCTAGGGCAATATCACAAATGTATACTGTTGTCTGTGCTATATGAACACAAACTGTTTCTGATTATTCTCCCGGACAGGGTTGGACAAGCACTCACTCAGTGAATCAATGGCCACATCCTACATGTTAGAGGTTAATCTGCTCTTGCAAAGTAGCTCTTAACACAGTAGCTGCACTGGGGGCTGTTATTGGGTTAGGTTTGTGGTTGTTCACTGTCATCAGCCATCAATCACTGGTGTTTGCAGAGACCAGACTGATGAGTTATGTAGGGTTTCACAGAACCATCACTCCTGCTATCGTTGTTTTTGCATTCTCCATAGAATATGGTATTGTTTTTTACTTACTGTCTTGGCATGGTTAGGGAGTGGTTTTAAACCTTCTTCTGAGCCTTTCTTACTTTAATACTTTTTGCTCTGCAGGTCAAAGAGCCAATGTGAAGTTTCTGCCAACCATCAAGCATGGCCACTCCAATTATTCACTTAGGGGCCAGGAAAATGACTTCCCAGAGAACTCCCCATAAGACGTATGTGGGCCGGGGCCCCAGATATCAGTAGTAATCCCAATCTTGTACCCAACATTTTTGAAAGGACTGGGTATTCCCCCTGCCCCCAGTGCATGGTTACCATGGTTACCTGAATAAATGGCAATAGATCCCACTGGGGGAAGGTCAAGTATGCTGGTTAATTCCATGTGTCAACATGGCTAGGCTGGCTATGGTGCCTAGATGTTTCTTTAAACACCAGCCCATCAGACTAGATGTTACTGTGAGAATATTTTCCAGATGTAATCAACATTTAAATTAGTAGACTTGAGTGAAGCAGATTACTTTCCATTTGTGGGTTGGCCTTATCCAATCAGTAGAAGGGCTTAAGAACAAAGACGAACGTTTCCCAAAGAAGAAATTTTCCTCCAGATTGTGAACATAGAAACCCTGCCAAGTTCTCAGCCTGCTGCCGTGTGGAATTCAGGTTCAAGCCTACAATGCCAACTCTCCTGAATTTTCAGGCTGCTGGCCCACCCTATCGATTGCAGACTTGCCAGTGCCCTCTCTCTTTAGCTAGTGAGCTAGAAGTTTCCTAGATAAATAGTAAATTCCCAGATGTATTACTCAGGTTTCCTCAGAGAAACAGAGCCAATAATAATATATACAGAACCAATAAAACACTATATATGATATATATATGACATCATATATATAGTATATTATTGGTTCTGTTTCTCTGAAGAACGCTGACTAATGTATCCAGGAATTTACTATTTAGTACATTTGCTGCATTATTGCACGGTCCTTATTCATAGGGACTTGATCTCTTCTTGAGTCACTGGGTTCCAGTTCTAAGAAGTGGCTGAGGTTCAAAAACTAGGCAAGGAACTTTGACTCTATATTGGGAGGAGTGCCCTCAGTCTTCTGATCAACCTTCCTTAATTTCTTTGGACTTTATACATTAAGCAACATTTTGTCAGATGCCCATTTGTCTTGCTTCTAGGGACAGCACATTTTATGAACCATCTCTAGCTCTCTGCAAACCAGCTTCCCTATGCTCTCACTCAGCCTTGCTCCTTATTGTGATAATTGTGCCCAGCTGGCTTCTGATGTTTAATTATCACCCTCTGACCTCTATTATTTCAGGATCCTATCACCCCTATTGCAATCATCATCCCTGGCTGACAGAGGACATCCTCCACTGAGCTTCTTGGCAAGGCTGGGATATTCACCAGCACGTTCCTTATGACTTTGGTAAACAAACATCCTCTGGGCCCTCTCACGGAGTCAGCTGGTGAATTTCTCACCTCGCATTCTTGGCCTTGATCCATTTTAAGAAGCCCACTTCTCTGAGGCTTTGAGGCTTTTCTCTTCCATCTGCCAAAGAAGTTATGATATTTCTATTTCACTTAATGTGAGCCATCACTATTTCCAAGATTTTGAAAGCCTAAGATCTTATTAGCCCTGTTTTCCGGGGTGCTATTATCCCTGTTTCCCAGCATATTAGCCTCTGCCAGGATGCTAAATCCTTTATCATGGAAGAAGCTCCTATAATAATAAACCATCTTTCATCCAACTTTATCTCGTATTTCCCCTCAATTTAGCACCTTCAAGATTCCATTCCATGCATGCTCTCCCAGCTCCTGCAGGTATGTTAGCCAGATTCTGCAGCTCCTTGGTCCCTCTGTTTCCTTAGTAAGCCCAGTACCCCATCAATAGACCTCCACAGAGATTTGACTTTTATAATTTGCCAGGATGGGAGGTGGGGTAGACCATGAGGGAAGCAAACTGTGTCTCACAAAATGCCAGCCTTACTTGAGGCTCCTGCACCATCTTTGAGCAAAGGGAAGAGCCATCTTCTAACGAGGTGAAATGGACCAATTCTAAAGGACCAGCTGGTTCAGGGGAATCTGGGGATTCAATATTCTCAAATACCTATATCCAGACACTGCTGTCCCCAATTGCAGGGTTCTATTCTTTCCTCATGAAAGACTTGACCATGGCATAGGAGACCTAGTGGGGTGGGGAATTCAACCATCCCGGAAACTCCTCTACTCTTAGGATTAAGTCCTGAGCCTGGTCTTCTCTCTGCCCTCCAGTTGTAAGAGATCAAGATTTCCTTAAAAGCTGCAAAGAAACCTTTGACTTTCAGTATTGCCTTGAATTGGTGGTTAATCGCTCTGACTGTCCTTAGCGCTCATCAATAAATCAAGAGCACTCAGCATCAACCACCCACTTCCATAGTCCTTGTTGCTATGATTGTCTTCATTCTCTCAAGCCTCAGAGATATTGCATCAGTCCATGTGATCCTTTCTACTGGAAAGCCAACCCAGTTCATCACTGGTGGAATGTTATGGCATCTGCACCCCTACAGCATCACCTCCTACCATTGGTGATGGGATCCTTACACCAACTGGCCAGCAAGTGATCCTGCTCCGACATCTCCCTCAAATGACTCTAAATTAGAGGCTACTGCCTAGGGCCACTTCTGGTACTAGTAAATGGCCCTAGATTGGGTTCTCTGGAAAAAGACTCAAAGCCAGACTTTATGCTGAAGACTTTCTGCAGGTATGCTCAGGAGATATACCTAGGGGAGTGAAGATGGCAGGACTGGGCAGAGGGAGAAGCCACCCTTCCCTGAAGTTGCAACTAAGGCCTCAGGTGATCCTTTATGGAGTTCTGCATCAGCTGATTGTTGGCCACAGAATACCCCAGGAGGGGACGTAACCCTGGATGAGGCTGTTTCCTGTGGCTGGGAGAGATGCAGCTATGAGCTGTCACCCACTGACATTCTTGGCTTCTGGGGGATAGACAGTTACATAGGCCTTGAAGTTGGGATCTGGGATGAAAACCAGTATCCCACATACAGCTCTACTATGAAAGGGTACTTGGCAGACAAAACAAATAGATGTCCACTCTAACCTTAAAGAATGGATAGCCCAGCATCTTGGGAGGCCGAGGCAGGAGAATTGCTTGAGCCTGTGAGTTCAAGACCAGCCTGGGCAACATAGTGAGACCCCGTCTCTAAAAAAAAAATTAAAAAAAAAATAGCCAGGCATGGTGGCTCATGCCCTGTAGCCCCAGCTACTTGGGAGGTGGAGGGATCACTTGAACCCAGGAGGTTGAGGCTGCAAATGAGCTATGCTCATGCAACTACACTCCAGCCTGGGCAACAGAGTGAGATCCTGTCTCAAGAAAAAAAAAAGAATAGGAAAGATCTGGATAGGTGTAGTGAGTGGTGAGGTTATTTCAAATGAGGGAGAGAGCAGGGGTAAAGTCTTCAACATGGGAGTGAACAGGGACTATTCTAACGTGCAGGTCACCCACTGGGCAAAAGGGAGGGGGGTGAAAATTAAGTCTGTTTTGGGTATTTGTAATAACAGAAAAGGTCTCAACTTGTCCATGCCTAGTTGGGAAAAAATTTTTTTATATCTGGATTGTTCTGGAAATCCTGTGAAATTATAGCTTATGAAACAGTAGTGCTATAGATTAAATGTTTAGGTCTCCCCAAATCCATATGTTAAAATTTTAATCCCTAATGTGATGGTATTTGAAGATGTGGCCTTTGAGAAGTGATTAGATCAGGCAGGTGGAGCCCTTATGAATGAGTCCCTTAGGAAAAAGACCCCAGAGAGCTCACTCATCCCTTCTACCATGTGAGAACACAGCCAGAAGGCATGTCCATAAACCAGGAAATGGGCCTTCATCAGACACCAGCTCTGCCAGTGCCTTCATCTTGGACTTGCCAGCCTCCAGAACTGTGAGAAGCAAATTTTTTTTCTTATAAGCTATTTGGTCTATGGTATTTTTGTTAGAGCAGCATGTTATAGTTTTTCCTAATTTGGTCTTAAGGTTCTCTCCTGAGGGAGGCTGTAAACTCTAGGTCTGCCTTGATGGGGCTCTAGGGCAGGTGGTCATGAATGTTTACTCTGTGTCTTTCACAGGATACTTCTTTATCCTAATAAAGGATGCCTAACTGTCTGGCCTGTGACCCGGGGTCCCTATCACAGGAAATGTGTTTCCCTTGATAAATGCCACTGTGGGTCTTGTTTGACCTATGACCAGTTTCTTCCAAGTGAGGTAGCCACTGTCTCGGGGAACACTGACCTAGAGAGAAGTTAGCTTCAGGTGTGTTGGTCAGGTGAGACACAGAAGAGACGATGCAACAAAACACAGGAAATATCAGAAGCAGTGGATTATTTACAGATCCACAAGAGAAGGGGAGTACCAATAAGGTCAACAGGAAGACTGCAGGGGCAGGGCACTCAACCAGCAGGGGGAGTACCAGAGAGGGAAGGACCTAGGTGCTGGGGCCTTCACTGGGGTCCCGGGTGTTACCCAAGCAGGTTTCCTGCTGGGAGTTCTAACTGATGGTTAGAGAGCAAGCAGGCATGAGTTTCATGGAGTCACGCTTACGGAAAGATGGTCATTGCAGCATATCTGTGCAGCCCTCGTCCAGTGTGGGGGTCAGTGGGGTGAGATGCAACATAGGCTGCATCTAGCTGTCCCATAGCAAAGCGTTCACCAGGAGGCAGTTTTTTAAGGCAGATATCTGGGTCAACCACCTTGAGAAACTGGGAAGAGGTGGGTAACTGGAAACTGTGTCAACAGTGACTATTCTTTGCTTTGGGTATAAAAAGGTCCAACTTGTATTCAAAATAGATGCTGAAGCAACATAAAATTATAGGAATTCACTACATAACTTGAGCGGATTAAGACAAGTAGGAATATACCAAAGATTGCAAATTCAGATGTGTACAGTGCTGACCAGGCAACATAAATAAGTAAAGCAGGCGGAATTTTACTCTTTTCACACAAACACACATCACATATAAAATATACCCAGCCCCTGCTAGTCTATATGAAGGCTTTGAGCAAATTAGAAAATGATGTCCCCTCTGGGCTGATGCTGCCCCAAGCCAGGGGTAAGTGCACACTGTATACCAGCCCTGGCTTGTGCTGTTTGTGCAGGACACAAATTACACAACCATTAGGCAATCTTGCAAATATGTTCTGTTCCATTTTTCTTCAAAGAGATGGTCTTTTCTACCTTTCATTCACAGACAACAGAAGAAGCAGCAGGAAAATAACAGCAGACTTTCAGCCTCAGTGCCAGAATGATAACAGGGAGAGCTGGGGACTGAGGCAAACTGGTAGCGACATGCTTTGTTGTGCCCTGTGGAATGTGGACTTCTTGCTGCTACATTCTATAGTTTTCTAATGATGTAAAAAAAATCTGAATTTTTAATGTGAAATCTCCTGTTCTTTGTGGCTTAGTTTTTACCTTTATTTTGTAAAAAACATGGTTCCATCCTGAAAAAACATACTGGCTATCTGTTGTTTTCTATCTGCAGCCCTTTTGCAACTTGTCAATTAAACAGTAAACCCCTGGGTGTGACAGTCAGGGACCATGCTCACAAGACGTCTCAGAGTTTGCAATGCTGCTCAGTAGGAGAGTCTTTTTGGTTTGGAAGTGCATTTGAAGTTGTTTCTTCAGTTCAAAATCAAATAAGTTGGGGAAAAATAAAATAAGATAAAGATGCTGCAGAACAAAGTGTTCATAGCAGAGACATAGAGAGCTGAGTGCCTCAGAATTAGTGAAAGGCTCTTCTCTGGTAATAAGTAAAAGGAGTGGCAGGCATTTTGCTGAGTGTATTAAAGCAAAGCAAAACCTCTTGGGAATAAAATGATGAAGACCTTTTTACTTTTTAAAACCTAAACCTCAAATCTGAGATGTCTCAACAGTGATTAATAAGGTGCCTCCCATAAAGGGAATGCAATCACTACTCCTTCAATTTTCTGATTCTCAGAATGAGAAGAATGGGAAGTTGGCATGTTCTCTTCTCTCCGGATAGGGGTGCAATTATATCTATTGGCCTAGGACTCAAAGACCAGAGTTCTGGAAATGCATTAATGAATTATTTATTGCAATCAACAGAAATCAAATCTGGTTACCTTAACCAGGAAGGGGATAGATTGAAAATATAATAGAGAACACAGAATCCATATGAGGTCAGAGGCGAGGCTTGGAAAATGGCTGGGAAGAAAGGCATTCTCAGCTGGGCAAGGTCGCAAGCACCTGTAGTTCCAGCTACTTGGGAGGCTGCAGTTGGAGGACTTCTTGAGCCCAGAAGTTCAAGGCCAATCCAATCTGGCAATCCAATCTGACAATCTTTCTCATTTTTACTGAAGTATCTAGTAACTTCATATTTAATGTAATTGCTAGTATGTTTGTGATAAAATTTATTATAGTTTAATTTTTGTTTCACTTTTTAATGTTTTTTTCCTACTATCTTGGTTTCTCGTGATTAAATATTTTTATAATTCAGCCATGCATTATTTTACTATTTTTATTGATAAATTACATTATGCACCCTGAACTTATTAAAATATAAGTTAATTTTGGTACTCCCTGGACAATGCAAAGACCTTAGAATATTTTAGCTACATTTATCCCTTTTCTGCCTTTCATACTGTTATTGAGCATATATATGTACATGTGCATATATCTATATATACACATATATATGCTTAAATCCCACTAGACATTATTATCATTATTATACGGAAATCATACTTCTTCTATTGGAAACTTCTATCTGGGATACTTTGACTTCTGCCTAAAGACTCTCTTGACTATATCATTTAGTGTAGGTTAGTGGGTGACAAATTATCTCCGTATATTTGAATTATGAATGTGTGTCTGAAAATATATTTATTTCACCTTCATTTTTAAAGATTAATTTTACTAGGCATAGAATTCCAGCTTGGCAGTATTTTCTTTTAGCAATTTGAAGACAGACATTGTCTTTTGCTTCTGTTATTTTTGTGATAAATCAGCTGTCAGTTGATTTACGATTGCCTATTTGAAGGAATGATTCCTTATTTTTTTCTGTGTGCTTTAAAGGGTTTGTCTCCTGTTTTCAGAAGTTTGCATTTGTTGTGCCTATGTGTGGCTTTCTTTGTATTTATCCTGCTTAGAATACATATAACTTCTTGACTCTGTGATTTGATGTTATTCATCAGTTTGAAAATTTTTTGGGGTCGGGCGCAGTGGCTCACGCCTGTAATCCCAGCACTTTGGGAAGCTGAGGCAGGTTGATCATGAGGTCAGGAGATCGAGACCATCCTGGCTAGCACGGTGATACCCTGTCTCTACTAAAAATACAAAAAATTAGCCAGGCGTGGTGGCGGGCGACTGTAGTCCCAGCTACTCAGGAGGGTGAGGCAGGATAATGGAGTGAACCTGGGAGGTGGAGCTTGCAGTGAGCCAAGATCACACCACTGCACTCCAGCCTGGGCGACAGAGTAAGACTCCGTCTCAAAAAAAAAAAAAAAAAAAATTGGTCATTATTTACTAAGTATCTTTTACAGGTCCATTTCATCTTCTTTACTGACTAGATATGCCCATGATATGTACCATACGTCATATGACTTTTGTGTTCTTTTCTGCATTTTAAAAATCTACTTATTATACTTTTATCTGATTATTTCTTCTGGTTTGTATTCCAGTTCATTATTTCTCTCTTCTATTGTGTCTAATCTGCTGTTGAACCTATTCATTGATTGGGTTCACTGAGTCTTTAATTTTAATTATTATAACTTTTAGTTATAAAATTTCAATTTTATCCTTTGTAGTTTGCATTTCTCTGGCTTATTTTTCATCCTGTTTTTAAACTTCTTGAATGTGTAAATCATAGTTTAAAATCCAATTCTGATCATTTCAGTGTCTAGGTCTCCTTTGGGAATGTTTCTATTGTGTAATTTTTTTATCTCCTTGGTTTCTGGTCTATTCTTGTATTTTTGTATGCCAGATCATTTTTAATTGAAAGTCCATATTTTGTATAAAACATGTTTTGAGATTCAATATGTTATCTTCAGTTTACTTATGCTTAAGGCAAGCAGTCAGGGTGGACACAGATTACTTTCAAACAATTTGAGACTGAGTTGATTTGAAATTGATCTTTAGCACTTGTGAGAGCTGCTCTATTTCTGATTCACTCATATTCTAGGGTACAGTATTTGAGGATCTCACCTGAAAGTCTGGGGTGTTTTCTGGGGCCCTATTTCCTTGGTGATTACTGAATATCAATTTTTGCCCCTGCCTCATAGAGATGCCAAAAGTTCTGCTCAGCTTCTCAGGCTCTTAGTTGCTGTTTTCACTTTTAGAATAATTACAATATTGCCTCAAAGAGAGCAGCAAACATAGGGATCGTTTTTTGGGGGTTCCCTTCTCTCTGGGATTTTGGCCACGAAGCTTTCACTGCTTTGGTATCGCTAATGCTGGCAAATAAATTTCTTAAAAATATTTTTTCCATTTCTTTGTTCTTTCTCAGTGGGAGGTTTGTCAAAACAAGCTACTCTACCTTTGCCAGAAATAGATGTGCCCAGCATATTTTTAAACTAAACAGAATATAAAACAAATAAAAATATTAGAATGTGTCATGTGTACTAAGTATTACTTCATAAAACTTTTGCTTTGGTTATATATTTATATATTTTTGTATTGTGTATGGGTGCAGATGTAATATATGATGATTAATATGGATCATGATCCAAAAAAAGTTTGAAATGCACTCCTTTAAACCATTCCCAAGTGTAGGCTCTGTGCTTTAAATTCAGCATAATACACAAGAAAAGGCAATGGCCCCTCAACTCAAAAGACATGGATTTACACCCTCACACTGTCTTTACTGAGCTGTGTTAAAATAATCAAGACACTTATGCTCTTTGACCTCAGTTTATCTGAAAATTGAGAATTTTGATAAAATATTTTAAAATGTTCTTGCATCTTTTTTCTGTCAACTTCTCCAATTTAAAACTTGCTTAGGTTCTCCATTTCTCATTTTCCTTACCTGTAAATAGAAGCAGTGGAAATAATAAAAGTTCAAAAGTGTGTTAGGCTATTTGCATTGCTATAAAGAAACACCTGAGGCTGGGTAATTTATAAAGGAAAGAAGTTTGATTGGCTCATGGTTCTGCAGGCTGTACAAGAAGTGCGGTGCTAGCATCACTTCTGGGGAGGACCTCAGAGGCATCCAATCATGGTGGAAGGTGAAGAGGGAGCAGGCATCTCACATGGTGAGAGCAGGAGTATGACAACAAAGGCGGAGGTGCCACACACTTTTAAACAACCAGATAGCACGTGAACTCGCTGAGTGAGAACTCACTCATCACCAAAAGGATGGTACTAAACCGTTCATGAAGATCTGCTCCCATTATCCAGTCACCTCCCACCAGGCCCCACCTCCAACACTGGGGTTTATATTTTAACATGAGATTTGGAGGGGACAAATATGCAAACCATATCAATCAGGAAGTACATTTCCCACATGTTGATGTCTTTGTAGTTGGGATGTGTCTTACAGGTGATGGCATCTTATAAACACTGCCAGCCAGTTGTGACACAGTGGTCACGGCCTGTGCACATGCAAACTTGGTCATAGCTGTTTATATTGTCATCACTTCAGTTGAGTTACATACATTGTTGGTACTACCCATATTAAAATTAGTTGCCACTTAAAATATCTTCAAAAAGATTACACTGTGCTTTAGCATTAAACTAAAAGTTTAAAGCTCAGAAAATGGCAGTAGAATGTAAATTTGATATCAGTGTTTGCCACAAATTGGCTGTATTAACGTAAGATGAAATAATTGTTCTCAGAATCTTAAACTCTATGAGGTTTCAGGTTAGAACTGACCAAACAAGATACCTCTACGACATTTAAAAGGTGGAAATGGGGCTGGACGCGGTGGCTCATGCCTGTAATCCCAGCACTTTTGGAGGCCAAGGCGGGTGGATCATGAGGTCAGGAGATCGAGACCATCCTGGTCAACATGGTGAAACCCCGTCTCTACTAAAAATACAAAAAATTAGCTGGGCACGGTGGTGGGCGCCTGTAGTCCCAGCTACTTAGGAGGCTGAGGCAGGAGAATGGTGTGAACCTGGGAGATGGAGCTTTCAGTGAGCCAAGATTGCACCACTGCACTCCAGCCTGGGCAACAGAGCGAGACACCTTCTCAAATAAAAAGAAAAAGATGGAAATGAAATGCACTCAATACTCTCAGGTGGCCTTTGTGGTCAGATACAGTGAAAGGCAGATGCAGAGGGGCCAGCAGATTCCAGCTCCTTCTTTGTTTTCATGGCTTAATTCCCATCTTTATTTCCCTTTTCTTTTTTTTAATTCAAGGATCAGTGTCCCTTCTTTCTTTATTTTTCCTATTTCAATAGCTTTGGGGGAATAGATGGTGTCTGGTTGCTTGGAAAATTTCTTTAATGGTGATTTCTGAGATTTTGGTGCACCCATCACCCAAGCAGTGTACACTGTACCCGATGTGTATTGTTTTATCCCTCACTGCCATCCCACCCTTCCTCTGAGTCTCCAAAGTCCATTATATCATTCTTATGCCTTTATGTCCTTATAGTTTAGCTTGCACTTATAAGTGAGAACATAATGATGTTTGTTTTTTCATTCCTGAGTTACTTCTCTTAGAATAATTGTCTCCAACTCCATCCAGGTTGCTATGAATGCCACTATTTCGTTCCTTTTTATGGCTGAGTGGCCCATGGTCTATATATACCACATTTTTCTTATCCACTCATTGGTTGATGGGCATTTAGACTGGTTCTATATTTGTGCAGTTGCTAATTGTGCTGCTATAAACATGTGTATGCAAGTGTCTTTCATATGATGACTTATTTTCCTCTGGGTAGATACCCAGTAGTGGGATTGCTGGATCAAATAGAGGTTCTACTTTTAGTTCTTTAAGGAATCTCCATACTGTTTTCCACCGTGGTTATACAAGTTTACACTTCCACAGCAGTGTGGAAGCATTCCCTTTTCCCCATATTCATACCAACATCTGCTATTTTTGATTTTTTAATTATGGCCATTCTTGCAGGAGTAAGGTGGTATCTCACTGTGGTTTTAATGTGCATTTCCCTGATCATTACTGATGTTGAGCACTTTCTCATATGTTTCTTGGCCATTTGTATATCTTCTTTTGAGAATTGTCCAATCTTGTGCTTTGCCTACTTTTTGGATGGGATTGTTTGTTTTTTTATTGCTGATTCATTTGAGTTCCTTGTAGATTCTGGATATTAGTCCTTTGTGAGATGGACAGTTTGCAAATATTTTCTCCCAATCTATGGGTTGTCTGTTTACTCTGTTGATCATTTCTTTTGCTGTGCAGAAGCTTTTTAGTTTAATTAAGTCCCATCTATTTATCTTTCTTTTTGTTGCATTTGCTTTTGAGTTATTGGTCATGAACTCTTTGTCTAAGTCAATGTCTAGAAGAGTTTTTCCAATGTTATCTTCTAGAATTTTTATGGTCTTGGGTTTTAGATTTAAGTCTCTGATCCATCTTGAATTGATTTTTGTATAAGATGAGAGATGAGGATCCAGCTTCATTCTTCTACATTTGGCTTGCCAATTATCCCCACACCATTTGTTGACTAGGGCGTCCTTTCCCCACTTTATGTTTTAATTCCTTTGTTGAAGATCAGTTGGCTGTGTTTGGCTTTATTCTGGGTTCTCTATTCTGTTCCATTGGTCTACATGCCTATTTTTATACTAGTGTCATGCTGTTTTGGTAATTATAGCATTGTAGTATAGTTTGAAGTCATGTAATGTGATGCCTCTGGATTTTTTCTTTTTGCTTAGTATTACTTTGGCTATGTGGGCTCTTTTTTGTTCCATATTAATTATAGGATTGTTTTTTCCACTTCTGTGACAAATGGTGATGGTATTTTGATGGGAATTGCATTGCATTTGTAGATTGCTTTTGGCAGTATGGTCATTTTCACAATATTGATTCTACTCATCCATGAGCATGGGATGTGTTTCCATTTGTTTGTGTTGTCAATGATTTATTTCAACAGTGTTTTGTAGTTTTCCTTGTAGAGATCTTTCACCTCCTTGGTTAGGTATATTGCTAATTTTTTTTTTTTTTTTTTTTTTTTTTTTTTGCAGCTATTGTGAACGAGGTTGAGTTTTTTATTTGGTTCTCAGGTTGGTCATTGTTGGTGTAATGCAATGCTACTGACTTGTGTACACTGATTTTGTATCCTGAAATTTCACTGAATTCATTTATCAAATCTAGGAGCTTTTTGGATGAGTCTTTAGGGTTTTCTAGGTATATAATCATTTCAGTGGCAAACAGCAACAGTTTGGCTTCCCTTTACCAATTTAGATGCCTTTTATTTTTTTCTCTTGTCTGATTGCTCTGGCTAGGACTTCCAGTACTATGTTGAATAGAAGTGGTGAAAGTGTCTTGTTCCAGTTCTCAGGGAGAATGCTTTCAACTTTTCCCCATTCAGTGTAATGTTGGCTGTGGGTTTATCATTTATTGCCATTTATCTTGTATTACCTTGAGGTATGTCCCTTCCAACTATGTGGCCAATTTTGGAATAAGTGCGATGTGGTGCTGAGAAGAATGTATATTCTGTTGATTTGGGGTGGAGAATTCTGTAGATGTCTATTAGGTCCACTTGGTCCAGAGCTGAGTTCAAGTCCTGAATATCCTTGTTAACTTTCTGTCTCTTTGATCTGTCTAATGTTGACAGTGGGGTGTTAAAGTCTCCCATTACTATTGTGTGGGAGTCCAAGTCTCTTTGTAGGTCTCTAAGGACTTGCTTTATGAATCTGGGTGCTCCTGTATTGGAGCAATTGAATTGATCCCTTTACCATTATGTAATGGCCTTCTTTGTCTCTTTCTGATCTTTATTGGTTTAAAGTCCGTTTTATCAGAGACTAGGATTGCAACTCCTGCTTTTTTTTTTGTTTTCCATTTGCTTGGTAGATCTTCCTCCATCCCTTTATTTTGAGCCTATGTGTGTCTCTGCACATGAGAGGGGTCTCCTGAATACAGCACACTGATGGGTCTTGACTCTTTATCCAATTTGCCAGTCTGTGTCTTTTAATTGGAGCATTTAGCCCATTTACATTTACAATTAATATTGTTATGTGTGAATTTGATCCTGTCATTATGATGTTAGCTGGTTACTTTGCTCGTTACTTGATGCAGTTTCTTCCTAGCATCAATGGTCTTTACAATTTGGCATGTTTTTGCAGTGGCTGGTACCAGTTGTTCCTTTCCATGTTTAGTGCTTCCTTCAGGAACTCTTGTAAGGCAGGTCTGGTGGTGACAAAATCTCTCCACATTTGCTTGTCTGTAAAGGATTTTATTTCTCCTTCACTTATGAAGCTTAGTTTGGCTGGATATGAAATTCTGGGTTGAAAATTCTTTTCTTTAAGAATGTTGAATATTGGCCCCCATTGGCAGGGGCACCTGCTATCTCTCTGTTGCTCCAGCTCATGAATGCTTGGCTTATCTCCCAGCCCCACTATAACTAGGCTATAATTTTTTCTGTACTCATGGTTTCTCCTGCCGCCTTCCCTCACTTTATTTTTAATTTTTAAAATATACTTTATTTTATAAATCAGTTTTAGTTTCACAGCAAAATTGAGCAGAAATGACAGATTTCTCATACAATCCCTTCCCCTCTCCCAAAACCTGTGTGCAGGTTTTGTGTGAAGTCTTTTTGCATCTTGGTAGCTTATTTCTTTTTAGCACTGAATAATATTTCACTGTATGCATGGGCCACAGTTTATTGATTTACCTGTTGAAGAATTTCTTGGTTGCTTCCAAATTTGGGCAATTATGAAAAAAGCTGCCATAAAAATCTGTAAACCAAAAATAAAATTCTAAGCTCCTCAATCAACTGAATGGACCCCCTGCTGGCCAAGGGATCCCAAAGAAACCTGAAAAACTCATTGAAATAATGACTGAAAGTGGAAAGTCAGACATAGCTCATTATACCCTCTTCCCTTTGTAGTTTTACACAAAACTGACCAGCATTAACATTAAGACAGAAATAAGACTGACAAAACAGACTCTTTGTAGCAATGAGATACCTAGTTCCAGCCTGACTCTGGTATAGCATCACATGGCAGATAGTAGGCTCTGAAGAAAATCAAAGTATTTTATCCCAAAAATGTATTTTCTTTGACATATTTTGAGATGGACCTGCAAAACCATCTCTTGTGTGGGAATTTGCATTCTGCAGAGAATCTCCTTCCCTTACTAGGTCTTTTCTGAAGAGTCTGACACCTTTTAAGATCCAGTGAGGAGGCTGGCAAGATGGCTGAATAGGAACAGCTCTGGTTGCAGCTCCCAGTGAGATCAACACAGATGGTGGGTGATTTCTGCATTTCCAACTGAGGAACATAGTTCATCTCATTGAGACTGGTTGGACAGTGGGTGCAGCCCACAGAGGGTGAGCCGAAGTAGGGTGGGGCGTCACCTCACCCAGGAAGTGCAAGGGGTCAGGGGATCTCCCGCCCCCAGCCAAGGGAAGCTATGAGATCCTGTACCAGGAGGAATGGTGCACTCCAGCCCATATACTGCACTTTTCCCACAGTCTTCGCAACCTGCAGACCAGGAGATTCCCTCTGGTGCCTACGCCACCAGGGCCCTGGGTTTCAAGCACAAAACTGGGGGCCGTTGGGCAGACACCGAGGTAGCTGCAGGAGTTTTTTTTTTTTTTTATACCCCTGTGGCACCTGGGACACCAGTGAGACAGAACCATTCACTCCCCTGGAAAGGGGGCTGAAGCCAGGGAGCCAAGTGGTCTGGCTTGGTGGGTCCCACCCACATGGAGCCCAGCAAGCTAAATTCCACTGGCTTGAAATTCTCACTGGTAGCACATCAGTCTGAGGCAGACCTGGGATGCTCAAGCTTGGCTGGGGGAGGGGGTCCACCATTGCTGAGTAGGCAATGATGTAGGCGGTTTTACACTCACAGTGTGAACAAAGCGGCCAGGAAGTTCAAACTGGACAGAGCCCACCACAGCTCAGCAAGGCCACTGTGGCCAGACTCCCTCTCTAGATTCCTCCTCTCTGGGAAGGGCATCTCTGAAAAAAAAAGGCAGCAGCTCCGGTCAGGGACTTATAGAAAAAATCCCCATCTCCCTGGGACAGAGCACCTAGGGTAAAGGGTGGCTGTAAGCACAGCTTCAGCAGACTTAAATGGTTCTGCCTGACAGCTCTGAAGACAGCAGCAGAGCTAGCAGCACGGCGTTCAAACTCTGATAAGGGACAGACTGTCTCCTCAAGTGGGTCCCTGACCCCTGTGTATCCTGACTGGGAGACACCTCCCAGTAGGGACCAACAGACACCTCACACAGGAGAGCTCTGGCTGGCATCTGGTGGGTGCCCCTCTGGGATGAAGCTTCCAGAGGAAGGAACAGGCAGCAATCTTTGCTGTTCTGCAGCCTCTGCTGGTGATACCCAAACAGGGTCTGGAGTGGACCTCCAGCAAACTCCAGCAGACCTGCAGCAGAGCAGTCTGACTGTTAGAAGGAAAACTAACAAACAGAAAGGAATAGTAACAATATCAACAAGGATGTCCACACCAAACCCCATCTGAAGGTGACCAACATCAAAGACCAAAGGTAGATAAATCCATGAAGATGGGGAGAAACCAGCAGAAAAAGATTGAAAAATCCAAAAACCGGAATGCTTCTTCTCCTCCAAAAGATCAAAACTACTTGTCAGCAAGGGAACAAAACTGAACAAACAATGGGTTTGATGAATTGACACAAATAGTCTTTAGAAGGTGGGTAAAACCAAACTCTTCTGAGCTAAAAGAGCATGTTCTAACCCAATGCAAGGAAGCTAAGGACCTTGAAAAAAGGTTAGACAAATTCCTAACAAGAATAACCAGTTTAGAGAAAAACATAAATGACCCGATGGAGCTGAAAAACACAGCACAAGAACTTCATGAAGCGTACACAAGTATCAATAGCTGAATCAATCAAGTGGAAGAAAGGATATCACAGATTGAAGATCAACTCAATGAAATAAAGTGAGAAGACAAGATTAGAGAAAAAAGTGTGAAAAGAAATGAACAAAGCCCCCAAGAAATATGGGACTATGTGAAAAGAACAAACATACATTTGATTGGTGTACCTGAAAGTGATAGGGAGAATGGAACCAAGTTGGAAAACACTCTTTAGGATATTATCCAGGAGAACTTCCCCAGCCTAGTAAGGCAGGCCAACATTCAAATTCAGGAAATACAGAGAACATCACAAAGATACTCCTCAAAAAGAGCAGCTCCAAGACACATAATTGTCAGATTCACCAAAGTTGAAATGAAGGAAAAAATCTTAAGGGCAGCCAGAGAGAAAGGTCAGGTTACCCACAAAGGGAAGCCCATCAGACTAACAGCGGATCTCTCAGCAGAAACCCTGGAAGCCAGAAGAAAGTGGGGGCAAACATTTGACATTCTTAAAGAAAAGAATTTTCAACCCAGAATTTCATATCCAGCCAAATGAAGCTTCATAAGCAAAGGAGAAATAAAATCCTTTACAAACAAGCAAATGCTGAGAGATTTTGTCAACACCAGGCCTGCCTTACAAGAGCTCCTGAAGGAAGCACTAAACATGGAAAGGAAAAACTGGTACCAGCCGCTGCAAAAACATACCAAACTGTAAAGACCATTGACAATAGGAAGAAACTGCATCCACTATCGGGCAAAATAACCAGCTAGCATCATAATGACAGGATCAAATTCACACATAACAATATTAACCTTAAATGTAAATGGGTTAAATGCCCCAATTAAAAGACACAGATTGGCAAATTGGATAAAGAATCAAGACCCATTGGTGTGCTGTATTCAGGAGACCCATGTCATGTGCAAAGACACACATCAGCTCAAAATAAAGGGATAGAGGAATATTTACCAAGAAAATGGAAAGCAAAAAAAAGCAGGGATTGCAATCTGAGTGTCTGACAAAACTGACTTAAACAAACAAAGATCAAAAGAGACAAAGAAGGCCATTACATAGTGATAAAGGGATCAGTGCAACAAGAAGAGCTAACTATCCTAAATACATATGCACCCAATACAGGAGCACCCAGATTCATAAAGCAGGTTCTCAGAGACTTACAAAGTGACTTAGACTCCAACACAATAATTGTGGAAGACTTTAACACCCCACTGTCAATATTAGACAGATCAAAGAGACAGAAAATTAACAAGGATATTCAGGACTTGAACTCAGCTCTGGACCAAGCAGACCCAATAGACATCTACAGAACTCTCCACCCCAAATCAACAGAATATACATTCTTCTCAGCACCACATTGCACTTATTCTAAAATTGACCACATACTTGGAAGTAAAACACTTGTCAGGAAATCCAAAAGAATGGAAATCATAACAAACAGTCTCTCAGATTACACTGCAATCAAATTAGAACTCAGGATTAAGAATCTCACTCAAAACTGCACAACTGCATAGAAACTGAACAACCTGCTCCTGAATGACTATGGGGTAAATAACAAAATGAAGGCAGAAATAAAAATGTTCTTTGAAGCCAATGAGAAAAAAGACACAACATACCAGAATCTCTGGGACACATTTAAAGGAGTGTGTAGAGGGAAATTTGTAGCACTAAATGCCCACAAGAGAAAGCTGGAAAGATCTAAAATCAACACTCTAACATCACACTTAAAAAAACTAGAGAAGCAAGAGCAAACAAATTCAAAAGCCAGCAGAAGACAAGAAATAACTAACATCAGAGCCAAACTGAAGGAGGTAGAACCAGGAAAAACCCTACAAAAAAATCAATGAATCTAGGAGCTGGTTTTTTGAAAAGATTAGCAAAATAGATAGACCACTAGCAAGACTCATAAAGAAGAAAATAGAGAAGAATCAAATAGACACAATAAAAAATGATAAAGAGGATATCACCCTTGATCCCACAGAAATACAAACTACCATCAGCAAATACTATAAACACCTCTATGCAAATAAGCTAGAAAATCTAGAAGAAATGGATAAATTCCTGGACACATACACCCTCCCAAGGCCAAACCAGGAAGAAGTTGAATCCCTGAATAGACCAATAACAAGTTCTGAAATTGAGGCAGTAATTAATAGCCTACCAACCAAAAAAAAAAATCCAAGATGAGACAGATTCACAGCTGAATTCTACCAGAGATACAAAGAGAAGCTGGTACCATTCCTTCTGAAATGATTCCAAACAACAGAAAAAGAGGGAATCCTCCCTAACTCATTTTATGAGGCCAGCATCATCCTGATACCAAAACCTGGCAGAGATAAAACAAAACAAAGATGCCAATATCCCTGATGAACATCGATGCTAAAATCTTCAATAAAATACTGGCAAACTGAATCCAGCATCACATCAAAAAGCTTATCCACCATGATCAAGTCAGCTTCATCCCTGGGATGCACAAATCAATAAATGTAATCCATCGCATAAATGGAACCAATGACAAAAAGCACATGATTATCTCAATAGATGCAGAAAAGGCCTTCACCAAAATTCAACAGCCCTTCATACAAGAACTCTCAATAAACTAGGTATTGATGGAACATATCTCAAAATAATAAGAACTATTTATGACAAACCCACAGCCAATATCATACTGAATGGGCAAAAGCTGGAAGCATTCCCTTTGAAAACTGGCACAAGACAAGGATGCCCTCTCACACCACGGCTATTCGACATAGTATTGGAAGTTCTGGCCAGGGCCATCAGACAAGATAAAGAAATAAAGGGTATTCAATTAGGAAAAGAGGAAGTCAAATTGTCTCCGTTTGCAGATGGCATGATTGTATATTTAGAAAACCCCATAGTCTCAGCCCAAAATCTCCTTAAGCTAATAAGCAACTTCAGCAAAGTCTCAGGATATAAAATCAATATGCAAAACTCACAAGCATTCCTATACACCAATAACAGAGAGCCAAATCATGAGTGAACTCCCATTCACAATTGCTACAAAGACAATAAAATACCTAGGAATACAACTTACAAGGGATGTGAAGGACCTCTTCAAGGAGAACTACAAACCACTGCTCAAGAAAATAAGAGAGGACACAAACAAATGGAAAAACATTCCATGCTCATGGATAGGAAGAATCAATATTGTGAAAATGGCCATACTGCCCAAGGTAATTTATAGATTCAGTGCTATCCCCATCAAGCTGCCATTGATTTTCTTCACAGAACTGGAAAAGAAAACTACTTTAAAGTTTATATGAAACCAAAAAAGAGCCCATATAGACAAGACCATCCTAAGCAAAAAGAACAAAGCTGGAGGCATCACGCTACCTGACTTCAAACTACAGTATATAGCATAGACTTCAAACCAAAACAGCATAGTACTGGTACCAAAACAGATATATACCAAAACAGACCAATGGAACAGAACAGAGGCCTCAGAAATAACACCACACATCTACGACCATCTGATCTTTGACAAACCTGACAAAAACAAGCAATTGGTAAAGAATTCTTTATTTAATAAACCTGACAAAAACAAGCAATGGGTAAAGAATTTTTTTTTCCAGTAAACAGCATTTTATTTTATGACACTCTGTGTTAATACAATAAATATACAAAACTTCCAACCCACTGAAACATGCAACATTAGAGGGACACATGGAGGGCATTTCTGTAGAACCATGACAGTCACCATGATGGCAGCACAATATTAGTTACTGACAAAATATACAAACATCTCTAGATAAATAATCCAAGTCCCAAATTACAAATCACCAAGTAATGATTTTCCAGTGTTCAAACTTTAGTTTGAAATAAAATAGCCATAATTTAATATTACAAACTGAAAGATGACACGGATGACTACTACGTGAAGACCATTTTATGACTATGATTTAATGACTGTGATTTTAGTATTAAATATAAAACACTAACAAATGCCAATCTTTTGCTGAGTGAGAATTTAACAATTTACTGAGAGAAAAGTAAATATAAGAATTTAAAGCTCCTTTCATACTTGATCATACTATAAGCATTGCCATCATTTCAATGCACATGTATATTTTTAAAAAACAATTTTCTCTCTCAAACTTGTATTAAATAACTGGATTTTAAAATATTTTCCCCAACCACACAAAAAAAGATATGTGGGTTCTAATTATTCTTTGCTATTTAATAATGCTACCTTTGAGGATTTCTACATGATATAAACATTCCAATTCTGAAGCAAAGTATTTCAGCACTTTTCAAAAGTCTCTAATGTATCTTTTGTTTGTAGTGTACAGAAAAAAATGGACTTGGGATATAAGTTAATGGTGAATATAGGTGCACTTGCTGTATTTTGTGGTTAATGTTTTGAATGTATGCAAAATCTACACTCAATAAAGCACACTGATAAAATAGATTTCCAATAAGACTACAGGCTCTGAAAAACAAACTGGCTAAGTTGGTTGAGAATGTAGGTATAAAAAATCAGGAAACAACAGGTGCTGGAGAGGATGTGGAGAAATAGGAACACTTTTACACTGTTGGTGGGACTGTAAACTAGTTCAACCATTGTGGAAGTCAGTGTGGCGATTCCTCAGGGATCTAGAACTAGAAATACCATTTGACCCAGCCATCCCATTACTGGGTATATACCCAAAGGACTATAAATCATGCTGCTATAAAGACACATGCACACGTATGTTTATTGTGGCACTATTCACAATAGCAAAGAGTTGGAACCAACCCAAATGTCCAACAACGATAGACTGGATTAAGAAAATGTGGCACATATACACCATGGAATACTATGCAGCCATAAAAAATGATGAGTTCATGTCCTTTGTAGGGACATGGATGAAACTGGAAAACATCATTCTCAGTAAACTATCACAAGGACAGAAAACCAAACACCGCATGTTCTCACTCATAGGTGGGAATTGAACAATGAGAACTCATGGACACAGGAAGGGGAACATCTCACTCTGGGGACTGTTGTGGGGTTGGGGGAGGGGGGAGGGACAGCATTAGGAGATATACCTAATGCTAAATGATGAGTTAATGGGTGCAGGAAATCAACATGGCACATGGATACATATGTAACAAACCTGCACATTGTGCACATGTACCCTAAAACCTAAAGTATAATAATATACTCAGCAATCCCATTACTGGGTATATAGCCAAAGGATTATAAATTATTCTACTATAAAGACACATGCACACATATGTTTATTGTGGCACTATTCACAATGGCAAAGACCTGGAGCCAACCCAAATGCCCATCAGTGATAGACTGGATAAAGAAAATGTAGCACATATACACCAAGGAATTCTATGCAGCCATAAAAAAGGATGAGTTCATGTCCTTTGCAGGGGCATGGATGAAGCTGGAGATCGTCATTCTCAGCAAACTAACACAGCAACAGAAAACCAAACACCACCTGTTGTTCACTCATAAGTGGGAGTTGAACAATGAGAACATATGGAAAAGGGTAGGGGGGCATCACATACCGGGGCCTGTTGGGGGGTGGGGGGCTGGGGAGGGATAGCATTGGGAGAAGTACCTAAAGTAGATGACGGGTTGATGGGTGCAACAAACCACCAAGGCATATATATACCGATGTAACAAACCTGCACATTCTGCACATGTATCCCAGAACTTAAAGTACAAGAAAAAAGATCCAATGAGACATTTTCCATCTATTCTATCTGAAGCCTGCTACGTGGAGGCTTCATCTACGTAACAAGAACCTTGGCTTCCACAACTTCCCTTAGTGTAACTTAAGCATTTCTTTATGCTAACTTCAACTCTTCAGACAAAGCTTAACTCTTTCAATTAATTAGCAATCAGAAAATCTTTAAATCCCCCCTATGATCTGGAAGCCCCTGCTTTGAGATGTCCCAGGTTTCTTGGCTGAACCAAAGTATACTTTACATGTACATAATATATTATGTATTTGCCTGTAACTTCTGTCTCCCTAAAATGTATAAAACCAAACTGTAACTCAGCCATCTTGGGCACACATTCTCAGGATCTCCTGAGGCTGTGTCATGGGCCATGGTGTTCATATTTGGCTCAGAATAAGCCTTTTCAAATATTTTACAAAGTTTGGCTTTTTTTCATCAACGCGTCTGTGTGCAGGTTTTTGTGGGACATAAGTTTTCCACTCATTTAGGTAAACACCAAGGAGCCAACTGCTGGATCCTATGGTAAGAGCACACTGAATTTTGTGGAGTTCCCATTGCTCCACATCCTGCAATCACCCAATGAGTTCTTCCTGTCTTCTGCACAGACAAAGTCAATTCACTGAGACCATGCCCTTGCAGTAAAGAGTTTAATTGACATGACGCTGGCAACACAATGGAAGAGACAGGGTTATTGCTCAAATCAATCTCCTAAAAAATTTGGAGCCTGAGGTTTTTCAAAGATAGTTTGATGGGCAGGGAACTAGGGTATGGGTGCTGCTGATTGGTTGGGGATACAATCATAGGGTTGTGAAGGGTCCACTTTTGGATGAGGCCCACAGAGGAGTCACTGGTCTTGGTGGGGCCATCCAGTCATCAGAAATGCAAATGTCTGCAAAGACATCTCAAAAGGCCAATCCTAGGTTCTACAACAGTGATGTTATGTACAGGGGTAATTGGGGAATTTGCAAATCTTCTGACCTCCAGAATAATAGCTAGTAATTTTTAACCTATGCCTACATCTTAGTAGAATTCAGGCCCCTCTCATCCTCCTAACCTAGTGGTCTTTCATTAGTTTTACAAGGGCAGTTTAGTTTTGGGGAAGGGCTATTATCATTTAAACTATAAACAAAATTTCTCCCAAGGTTAATTTGGCCCACACTCAGGAACGCGCAAGGATAGCTTGAAGGTTAGAAGCAAGATGGAGTCAATCATGTTAGATTTCTCTCACTGTCATAATTTTGCACGGGCAGTTTCAGTCCTTACCAGCATTTGGTATTGTCAGCATTTTGGATTGGGCACCAATTCAAAACATGTAACTGCTTTTAGAAAGTCTTCCCATTTCTTGAACTCTTACAGAAGAAACACATACAGACATGTCAAAAATTGTCTTGTGCATTCGATATGGAGGTGTCATAGGGCAAACCGCAAAATTGGGGTTCAGCCTGAGAGGCCATCTTGGTTCTTGGCTTCACACAGGAATTCAAGAGTGAGCCAACAGAGTAAAGTAAAAAAAAGTTTATTAAGAAAGTGAAGGAATAAAAGTGTGGTCACCTCATAGGCAGAGCAGCCTCGCAGGCCGCTGGTTGGCTATTTTTATGGTTATTTCTTGATCATTTGCTAAACAAGAGGTACATTATTCATGAGTTTTCCAGGAAAAGGGTGGGAAATTCCTCAGAACTGAGGGGTCCTCCCATTTTCAGACCATATAGGGTAACTTCCTGTCAGGCCTCTGAGCCCAAGTTAAGCCATCATATCCCCTGTGACCTGCACGTACACATCCAGTTGGCTAGTTCCTGCCTTAATTGATGACATTCCACCACAAAAGAAGTGAAAATGGCCTGTTCCTGTCTTAACTGATGACATTGTCTTGTGAAAGCCCTTTTCCTGGCTCATCCTGGCTCAAAAACACCCCCACTGAGCACCTTGTGACCCCCAGTCCTGCCTGCCAGAGAACAAACCTCCTTTGACTGTAATTTTCCTTTACCTACCCAAATCCTATAAAATGGCCCCACCCTTATCTCCCTTCACTGGCTCTCTTTTCGGACTCAGCCCGCCTGCAACCAGGTGAAATGAACAGCTTTATTTCTCACACAAAGCCTGTTTGGTGGTCTCTTTACATAGACGCGCATGAAATTTTGTGCCGTGACTTGGATCGGGGGACCTCCCTTGGGAGACCAATCCCCTGTCCTCCTGCTCTTTGCTCCATGAGAAAGATCCACCTATGACCTCAGATTCCTCAGACCAACCAGCCCAAGAAACATCTCACCAATTTCAAATCCAGTAAGTGGCCTCTTTTTACTCTCTTCTCCAACCTCCCTCACTATCCCTCAACCTCTTTCTCTTTCAATCTTGGTGCCACACTTCAATCTCTCCCTTAATTTCAATTCCTTTCATTTTCTGGTAGAGACAAAGGAGACACGTTTTATCCATGGACCCAAAACTCTGGCGCTGGTCACGGACTAGGGAAGGCAGCCTTCCCTTGGTGTTTAATCATTGCAGGAACACCTCTCTGATTATTCACCCAGGTTTCAGAGGTGTCAGACCACACAGGGACGCCTGCCTTGGTCCTTCACCCTTAGAGGCAAGTCCCGCTTTTCTGGGGAAGGGCAAGTACCCCAACCCCTTCTCTCTGTGTCTCTACCCCTTCTCCACCTTTCTGGGGGGCAAGAAACCCCCAACCCCTTCTCCTTCACTCTTAGCGGCAAGTCCTGCTTTTCTAGAGGAGGGGCAAGTACCCCAACCTCGTATCTCTGTACCCCAATCCCTTATTTCCATGCCCCAACCTCTTATATCTTTGCACCCCAATCCCTTATTTCTGTGCCCTGATCTCTTATCTCTGCACCCCAACCCCTTATTTCTGTGCCCCAACCTCTTATCTCTGCATCCCAATCCCTTATTTTCATGCCCCAACCTCTTATCTCTGCACCCCAACCCCTTATATCCACACCCCAACCCCTTTCCCAATTTTCTGGAAGGTAAGAACCCCTGAACCCCTCCCCTCCATGTCTCTATGCTCTCTTTTCTCTGGGCTTGCCTCCTTCACTATGGGCAAGCTTCCACCTTCCATTCCTCCTTCTTTTCCCTTAGCGTGTGTTCTCAAGAACTTAAAACCTCTTCAACTCACAAGTGACCTAAAACCTAAGTGCCTTGTTTTCTTCTGCAATGCTGCTTGACCCCAATACAAACTCGACAGTAGTTCCAAATAGCCAGAAAATGGCACTTTCAATTTTTCCATCCTGTGAGATCTAAATAATTCTTGTCATAAAATAGGCAAATGGTCTGAGGTGCCTGACCTCCAGGCATTCTTTTACACATCAGTCCCTTCCTAGTCTCTGTGCCCAATGCAACTGCCCAATGCAACTCGTCCCAAATCTTCCTTCTTTCCCTCCTGCCTGTCCCCTCAGTCCCAACCCCAAGTGTCACTGAGTCTTTCTAATATTCCTTTTCTACAGACCCCTCTGACCTCTCCCCTCCTCGCCAGGCCAAGCTAGGTCCCAATTCTTCCTCAGCCTCTGCTCCTCGACCCTGTAATCCTTTTATCACCTCCCCTCCTCACACCCAGTCCAGCTTACAGTTTTGTTCCGTGACTAGCCCTCCCCCACCTGCCCAGCAATTTACTCTTAAAAAGCTGGCTGGAGATAAAGGCATAGTCAAGGTTAATGCTCCTTTTTCTTTATCCCAAATCAGATAGCATTTAGGTTCTTTTTCATCAAATATAAAAATCCAGCCCAGTTCATGTCTCGTTTGGCAGCAACCCTGAGATGCTTTACAGCCCTAGACCCTAAAAGGTCAAAAGGCCGTCTTATTCTCAATATACATTTTATTACCCAATCTGCTCCCGATATTAAATAAAACTCCAAAAATTAAATTCTGGCCCTCAAACCCCACCACAGGATTTAATTAACCTTGCCTTCAAGGTGTACAATAATAGAAAAATGCAATTCCTTGCCTCCACTGTGAGACAAACCCCAGCCACATCTCCAGCACACAAGAACTTCCAAACGCCCGAACCGCAGCTGCCAGGTGTTCCTCCAGAACCTCCTCCCCCAGGAGCTTGCTATAAGTGCCAGAAATCTGACCACCAGGCCAAGGAATGCCTGCAGCCCAGGATTCCTCCTAAGCCATGTCCCATCTGTGCGGGACCCCACTGGAAATAGGACTGTTCAACTCACCTGGCAGCCACTCCCAGAGCCCCTGGAACTCTGGACCAGGGCTGTCTGACTCCTTCTCGGCTTAGTGGCTGAAGACTGATGCTGCCCCATCGCCTCGGAAGCCCCGTAGACCATCATGGATGCCGAGCTTCGGGTAACTCCCACAGTGGAAGGTAAGTCCGTCCCCTTAGTCAATACGGAGGCTACCCACTCCACATTACCTTCTTTTCAAGGGCCTGTTTCCCTTGCCTCCATAACTGTTGTGGGTATTGGCGGCCAGGCTTCTAAACCCCTGAAAACTCCCCCACTCTGGTGCCAACTTGGACAACACTCTTTTATGCACTCTTTTTTAGTTATCCCCACCTGCCCAGTTCCCTTACTAGGCCTAGATATTTTAACCAAATTATCTGCTTCCCTGACTATTCCTGGACTACAGCCACATCTCATTGCCACCCTTCTCCCCAACCCAAAGCCTCCTTCGCGTCTTCCTCTCGTATTCCCCTACCTTAACCCACAAGTATGGGACATCTCTACTCCTTCCCTGGCAAATGATCACATGCCCGTTACCATCCCATGAAAACCTAATCACCCTTACCCCCGCTCAATGCCAATATCCCATCCCACAGCACGCTTTAAAAGGATTAAAGCCTGTTATCACTCGCCTGCTACAGCACGGGCTTCTAAAACCTATAACACTCCTAACAATTCCCCCATTTTACCTGTCCAAAAACCGGACAAGTCTTACAGATTAGTTCAGGATCTGCACCTTATCAACCAAATTGTTTTGCCTATCCATCCTGTGGTGCCCAACTCGTACACTCTTTTGTCCTCAATACCTTCCTCCACAACTCACTATTCCATTCTCGATATTAAAGATGCTTTTTCCACTATTCCCCTGCACCCCTCGTCCCAGCCTCTCTTTGCTTTCACTTGGACTGACCCTGACACCCATTAGGCTCAGCAAATTACCTGGGCTGTACTGCCGCAAGGCTTCACAGACAGCCTCCATTACTTCAGTCAAGCCCAAATTTCATCCTCATCTGTTACCTATCTCAGCATAATTCTCATAAAATTACACGTACTCTCCCTGCTGATCGTGTCCAATTAATCTCCCAAACCTCAATCCCTTACAAAACAACAACTCCTTTCCTTCCTAGGCATGGTTAGTGCGGTCAGAATTCTTACACAAGAGCCAGGACCGCACCCTGTAGCCTTTCTGTCCAAACAACTTGACCTGACTGTTTTAGCCCAGCCCTCATGTCTGTGTGCAGCAGCTGCTGCTGCTTTAATACTTTTAGAGGCCCTAAAAGTCACAAACTATGCTCAACTCTCTACAGCTCTCATAATTTCCAAAATCTATTTTCTTACTCACACCTGACGCATATACTGTGCGCTCCCCCGCTCCTTCAGCTGTACTCACTCTTTGTTAAGTCTCACAATTACCATTGTTCCTGGCCCAGACTTCAATCCGGCCTCCCACATTATTCCAGATACCACACCTGACCCTCATAACTGCATCTCTCTGATCCACCTGACGTTCATCCCATTTCCCCACATTTCCTTCTTCCCTGTTTCTCACCCTGATCACGCTTGATTTATTGATGGCAGTTCCACCAGGCCTAATCACCACACACCAGCAAAGGCAGGCTATGCTATAGTACAAGCCACTAGCCTGCCTCTTAGAACCTTTCATTTCCTTTCCATCGTAGAAATCTATCCTCAAGGAAATAACTTCTCAGTGTTCCATCTGCTATTCTACTACTCCTCAAGGATTATTCAGGCCCCCTCCCTTCCCTACACATCAAGCTCAAGGATTTGCCCCCACCCAGGACTGGCAAATTGGCTTTACTGAACATGCCCCGAGTCACAAAAACTAAAATACCTCTTAGTCTAAGTAGACACTTTCACTAGATAGGTAGAGCCTTTCCTACAGGGTCTGAGAAGGCCACTGCAGTCATTTCTTCCCTTCTGTCAGACATAATTCCTCAGTTTAGCCTTCCCACCTCTATCCAGTCTGATAACAAACCAGCCTTTATTAGTCAAATCAGCCAAGCATTTTTTCAGGCTCTTAGTATTCAGTGACAGACTAATGGTCTATTAGAAACACATCTCACCAAGCTCAGCCACCAACTTAAAAAGGACTGGACAATACTTTTACCACTTTCCCTTCTCAGAAGTCAGACCTGTCCTCAGAATGCTACAAGGTACAGCCCATTTAAGCTCCTGTCTAGACGCTCCTTTTTATTAGGCCCCAGTCTCATTCCAGACACCAGACCAACTTAGACTGTGCCCCCAAAAAACTTGTCATCCCTACTATCTTCTGTCTAGTCGTACTCCTATTCACTGTTCTCAACTACTCATACATGCCCTGCTCTTGTTTACATTGCCAGTTTACACTGTTTCTCCAAGCCATCACAGCTGATATCTCCTGGTGCTATCCCCAAACTGCCACTCTTAACTCTTGAAGTAAATAAATATCTTTGCTGGTAGGACTATGCTGAATCTCCTTAGGCACTCTCTAATCAGATGTCCTGAGTCGTCCCAATTCTTGGACCTTTTATACCTGTTCTTCTCCTTCTCTTATTCCATTTAGTTTCTCAATTCATCCAAAACCGTATCCAGGCCATCACCAATCATTCTATATGACAAATGTTTCTTCTTACATCTCCACAATATCACCCCTTACCACAAGACCTCCCTTCAGCTTAATCTCTCCCACTCTAGGTTCCCACGCAACCCGTAATCCCACTTGAAGCAGCCCTGAGAAACATCGCCCATTATATCTCCATACCACCCCCCAAAAATTTTCGCCGCCCCAAGACTTCAACACTATTTTGTTTTATTTTTCTTATTAATATAAGAAGGCAGGAATGTCAGGCCTCTGAGCCCAAGCCAAGCCATCGCATCCCCTGTACTTGCATGTATACATCCAGATGGCCTGAAGTAGCTGAAGATCCACAAAAGAAGTAAAAATAGCCTTAACTGATGACATCCCACCATTGTGATTTGTTTCTGCCCCACCCGAACTGATCAATGTACTTTGTAATCTCCCCCACCCTTAAGAAGGTTCTTTGTAATTCTCCCCACCCTTGAGAATGTACTTTGTGAGATCCACCCCTGCCCACAAAACATTGCTCTTAACTTAACCGCCTATCCCAAAACCTATAAGAACTAATGATAATCCATCTCCCTTCGCTGACTCTCTTTTCGGACTCAGCCCGCATGCACCCAGGTGAAATAGCCATGTTGCTCACACAGAGCCTGTTTGGTGGTCTTTTCACACGCACGCGCATGAAACTTCCTATGTTACCATGCCATTTGTAAACTGTCATGAGCTGAGCAGGTGGCACTTTTACTATGCTAATGTATTATAATTAGCATGTAATGAGCAGTGAGGATGACCAGAGGTTGCTTTCATTGCCATCTTGGATTTGGCAGTTTTGGCAGCTTTTTTTTTTTGAGATGGATTCTCACTCTCTTGCCAGGCTGGAGTGCAGTGGCACAATCTCAGCTCACTGCAACCTCCGCCTCCTGGGTTCAAGTGATTCTCCTGCCTCAGCCTCCCCAGTAGCTGGGACTACAGGCATCCGCCACCACGCCTGGCTAATTTTTGTATTTTTAGTAGAGACGGGGTTTCACCATTTTGGCCAGGATGGTCTCAATCTCTTGACCTCATGATCCGCCCGCCTCAGTCTCCCGAAGTGCTGGGATTACAGGCGTGAGCCACCACACCCGGCCTTGGCAGCTTCTTTACAGCATCCTGTTTTATCCGCGGGGTCTTTGTGACCTGTATCTTGTGAAATCAAACGCTGAACTCCTATCTCCGAGGTATAGGTTATCCTGAGGTTGTAGGAGTTCCGAGGAGAGTAACACGCTTTGTAAGGATTAACTTGGATGGATGGAGAAATTCCTAACTTCACAGGAATTTTGACCTAACTTAAAGCCAGCCCTCTTATAGAAAACAAAGGCAGTGATTATGCATTTTTAAAACTCTAGTGGCTGAGCCCAGGGTGGGCCTTTTCTTCACACAGAAACCACTGCTACTTATTAAGACAATGTGCTGATAGAGGGACCTGAGGGGCACCTGTCAGCTGAGGGCCTGAACTCTTACACAAAACCTCCCACAGAGCCACAAATTCACTCAAACGCCTGAGGTTGTTTGTCACAATACATATTAGAACTAAGCCATCAAAAGGAGGAAGGATACGCCTTTCCCCTTGCTTCTGGCTACTCTCTCCTTACTGATCCAAGACGTCAACCACATCTAGTGTGAGTCTCCTGCTTACCCTTCTCACTGGCTGTTCTTAAAGGGACCTGAAATTAGGATGAAGATTCTATCAGTTGAAGCCAGGTGCGTGGCTTGTACCTACAGCCCCAGCTACAGTGGAGGCTTCAGTCGGAGGATCTCTTGAGCCCAAATGTTTGAGGCCAGCATGGGCGAAAAACAAAAAGAGGAAAGATTCTATTCGTTGACTCAATTTGTCAAAAGAGTTTTGACGGTGAGGAAAATGAATCTGTTGTGTTTCCTTTTTTTGAATTGAGTCGTATTGCACGAAGCATCTTTTGTTTCTCTCAAGCCTGTTTGGTAATTGCCCCACCCCCATCTGCTCTGCGCTGCCAGGGAGAAGTGTTTTTCCTGCCATTTCACGATGGTTCTCTTTCCCCTCCAGATGCCCCCAGGGAGCCTGCCAGGCCTGCATCTGTTCAGAGCTGTCACTCAATTTGGTACAGCTCAGCCAGCTTAGTCCAGGCAGCTGGCAGTCAGCTGAGAGAGGAGGGGGTGAGGTGCAGGTTGGGGGAGGCCTCCAAATCAAGGTGGAAGAGGAGGGCCTGGGAATGTCAGTTGTGGGCACCTGTTCCTGCCTGAGTCACCAATTACACATGGCACTTATATTCCGCAGGTGTCCCTGCAAAGCACATTTTAGGTCTGATAAGAAAAGATGAAACACATGCACGCACACACGCTGTATTAATGTGCCAGGGCGACCATCACAAAGCCCGGCCCGCTGGGTGGCTTAAACCACAAGAACTGACCCTCACGTTCTGGAGGCTGGAAGTCTGAGGTCCAGGTGTCGGCAGGATCGGCTTCCTCTGAGGCCTCGGTGCTTGTCTGGTAGATGGTAGTGTCCTCACACTGTCTTCCCTCTGTGTGTGTCTGTGTCCACAGTTCAGCTTAGAAGAATACCAGTCATATTGGATGAGGGCCTGTCCTAATGACCTCATTTTAATTTAATTACCGCTTGAAGGACCTTATCTGTGAATACAGTCACATTCTCCGGTACTAGGAGTTAGGACTTCAACATATTAATTTTGTTCAGCCCATCACACACACACATACACACACACACACACTCACACACATACACATTCACTTACACACACACACACACAACACACACACCTTCTTTCCTCCAGGATTTTGATAGTGCTGACCCCATGGGGAAAAAAGCAATTTCCAACCTCCAGCTTCTCCGCAGCATTACTTTAGATTATAGCCAGGGGGTTGCAAAATTGCTCCTGACCTCAGTTAAACTCAGGACCTGGCTCTGGTTCTTGAGGGGCTATTTTTATGTTTTCTGCCATTGTGATTCTAAGGTCCCGAAAAGCAGGGCTGTGAGCTGTGCTGCCTGGGTCTGGTGCAGTATCTCTCACAGAGAGGCCTGGGCTGCCTGCCTCAGGATTGCCATGGATGCGTGTCAAAAATGCATTCTTGTGAATATTCCCAATATAAAGAGAAGTGTTTGCGGTAATGAATATCCCAATTGCCCTGATTTGATCATTACACATTGTATGCAGGTATCCAAAAAGTCACATGTACCCCCAAAATATGTACAACTATTATGTATTGATAAAAGAAACTTCCATCACCTAGAGATAACCAGTATTAACACTTTGAAAGAAAAAAAATGCATTCTTTTGACAGCAATAAAAGTGAGTGAAATGCTGCCATACTTAACAATGTGGTGACTCCACCAGCATAACACTGAGCAAAAGAAGCCATCACACATCATACGTTTGGTGTGATCCCACTTTTAGTTGATATTTCAAAACAAGGTACAATTAATCTGTAGTGCTGGAAGGGTATGGACATGACTGGGAGGAGGGTAATTGTCCGTTTGGATGGTGGTCACATGAATCTTTCTCAAACCATATACTTTTGACTTCTGCAATTTTCTGTGAGCATGTTATTCACAACTTTAAAAGTGTATATAGGAAAATATCCCCAGCGTTTTCCCTTAGATTTTCCAAGCCACCGTTTCTCTTACTTTGAATTCTACTATTAGGAAGCCATGGGGCAATAGGTTCTCTTTCCCTTTAGTAAATTGAAATCTCCTGAAATTTTCTGAAAGAATTTTACCAAGGACTATGGCATGCCAAACAAATACCAAAAAAGAACATTTTAAAAGAAAAAGAAATGGCTTATTTAGAACACTGGCTTTTAACACAGTTTGAAAGTCTTCTGCCCCTTTCATTTAACCGGCTATGAAAGGGAAGGAAGGGGGAAGGGAGAAGGGAATTGTTCTGTAAAGGGGAAGATTCCTCTGTCCTCATACACATTTCCCATCTTAAAGTAGGGCTCTTCAAACAAAGCACGCTTGCATACATACCTCGTCGAATATGTGCTGGATTGCAGGGACTGATTCACTTCAGAGGAGCACTCCTCTTTCTTGTTCGTCTCTGAAATTCCTGGTTTTCTTTAAGCTTAGTGAGATCTTGCACTTTGCAGGCCCCTTGTGGAGCACAGGTCTAAGGGTGCGTTCAGTGGGAACAACTCAGCCTGGTCTGCTGAAGGCAGCAGGTGCTGCGGCAGGACAGAGTCCAGGGAGGAGGTGTCACCTGAGCACGCAGCTCCTTCCTTTGCAAGTTCTTCCCGCAGAGAGTGCAGCCCGGACCAAGCTGGGATTCCGGATTATTTTGGCCACAGGGGTGAGATGGTCAAATGTGACAGATTTCTGTGTCCCCGAAATAACCTGTACGCATCACTCAAAGCAGCTAGTCATCTTGAGAAAATGTCATAAGTTCTGTGTAACTGAGCTGAATGAATTTGCAAAGAGGATGCATCCGCACATACAAACCTGCTATCCTCCCCTGAGCGGGGTGATACTGAGAGGTATACTAAAAATAGCTAAAGAATTGCTTTGTTTTAGAAATAGGGTCTCGCTGTGTTTCTCAGTCTGGAGTGATCATAGCGCACTACAGCTTCAAACTCCAGGGCTCAAGCCATCCTCCTGCCTTAGCCTCCCAACTAGCTGGGACTACAGGTGCACCACCACGCCCCACTATTTTTTTAAACTTTCATCCAGCTAAAACACAAAAGTTCACTCTTTGCTTATTAAACTGCATCAGAATCTCCTTATGCCTCAGCAGCAGCATCAGAACATCCTATATCCAGTTTTTTAAACAATGTCTTCTTTTTAAAAACATTTATTGAATTATACACACAGAAATTTGCATAGAGCATAAGTATACAGCCTGATACATTTTATCAACAGAGGTGCCTGTGTAACTAGCACCTACATCAAGAAGCAGAAGTTCACGTGGGTGCCCCCCAGCCCACAGTCACCGGCACCTTTCCCAGCAAAGGTGGCCTCTCTTGATCCTGCCTTCTAACCTCCTGGGTTGGTCTTACCCACTTTTGTTCTTTATATGACTCTTGTGTGTGGCTTCTTGGCTCAAAATTACGTTTGTGAGGGTCAACCCTGTTGTCTGTGGATGTAGTGTGTTGTCCTTGATGCTGGGTAGTGCATTGTGGGACTGCACCACAGATGGCTTATCTATTCTATTGTTGGTGCCCATTTAAGTGGTTTTCAGGTCTGCCCCATATGAACAATGTTGCTTTGAACATTCTTATGCATGCATTTTGGTGCATATTTATATGCATTTCTGTTTGGTCTGTACTTATAAATGGAACTTCTGGGTCAGAGGGATGCATAAATTCAGCTTTAGTAACCTGTTGTATTAGTCTGTATTCTGTTGCTTATGTATGAATACATGAAACTGGATAATGTATTAAAAAAAGGATTTTATTTCTGGCAGTTGTGGAGGCTAAGAAGTTCAAGGTCAAGTGGCTGTATTTGGTGAGGGCTTTCTTGCTGATGGAGACTGTGCAGAGTCCTGAGGTAGCAGAGGGCATCACATGGCAAGGGGGCTGAGCGTGCTAACTCAGGTTTCTTTTCCTCTTCGTATAAAGCCACCAGTCCCACTCCCATGATAACCCATTAATCCACTAACCCATTAACTCATGAAAGCCCTCATGATCCCATCATCTCTTAAAGACCCCACCTCCCAACATTGCCACATTGGGGATCAAGTTTCAACCTAAGTTTTGGAGGGGACATTCAAACCATAGCACCAGTGTTCCAAAGTGGTGGTACCAAGGGACACCCCACCCAGCAGTGTATGAGCATCTGGTGTTCTACACCCTTGCCAATGCTTCTTGTTTTCTGTCTCTCTCAATTCAGCCAAAGACAGCTCATTTTTAATGATCACTTACTGCATGTTAGGAACTAAGCATTCACATGCATTGTCTCATTTAATTTTGCAGCAATCCTATGAAGTCATACTCATTTTCACAGAGGTAGAAGGTTCCTCAAATCACTAAACTGTGTGGCCTACATTGGAACCTACACTGGCCGGTCTCCGAGCCATTGCTGTCTTCTACTACACTGGTTTTGTCTTGGGTGCATGATATGGTTTGGCTCTGTGCCCCCACCCAAATCTCATATTGAATTGTAATCTCCATATGTCGGGGAAGAACCTGGTGGGAGGTGATTAGATCATGGGGGCAGATTTCCCCCATGCTGTTCTTGTGATAGTGAGTGAGTTCTCACGTGATCTGGTTGTTTAAAAATGTGTGGTACCTCCCCCTTCACTTGCTCTCTCTCCCTCTCTCTTGCCACCATGTAAGACATGCCTTGCTTCCCCTTCACCTTGCACCATGACTGTGAGTTTCCTGAGGCTTCGCAGCCCTGTGAAACTGTGAGTCAATTAAATCTCTTTTCTTTTCTTTTCCTTTTTTCTTTTTTTTTTTTTTGAGACAGAGTCTCACTCTGTCACCCAGGCTGGACAGCAGTGGTGTGATCTCGGCTCACTGCAACCTCCACCTCCTGGGTTCAAGCAATTCTCATCCCTCAGCCTCCCGAGTAGCTAGGACTACAGGTGTGCACCACCATGCCCGGCTAATTTTTGTATTTTTAATAGAGCTGGGGTTTCACTATGTTGGCCAGGCTGGTCTCGAACTCTTGGCCTTAAGTGATCCACCTGCCTCGGCCTTCAAAAGTGTGGGGATTACAGGAGTGAGGCACCATGCCCAGCCTAAACCTCTTTTCTTTATAAATTACCCAGTCTTAGGTAGTTCTTTATAACAATGTGAGAACGGACTAATACAGTGCATAAGCCAGTGCTAGTGCCTGTGGCTGGGAGCATTTTCTTCAGGAGCCTTGTTTCTAAATCCACACCGGCAGTCACTGTACTTGTGCCTGATTTTCTGTTCAAGGTTTTACTGTCTTTCATGTAACCTGTGTTCAAGCACCTTAACCCTGTAAGAAAATGGGCACAGAGAGGGTCAGCCAGATGCATAAATGGAGAGCGGTCCCCAGACTCCTTCCTGTGGCTCAGTGACACCTCCTTCTGAGGACAGCAAAGAGCTGGGAATCTCAGGATTGCAGAATGGCAGGACTGGATGCGACATGCCCTCATGCTGCTATTGTAGCATAAGGAAACTCAGATGCAGTTTAACAAGCAAACAGTGAACTTTAGTGTTTTACCCAGATGAAAATAGATCTACATCGGCCATAAAAACGAATGAAATCCTTTCCTTTGCAGCAACATAGATGGAGCTGGAGGTCATTATCTTTAGTGAATTAACTCAGAAACAGAAAATCAAATGCTGCATGTTCTCACTTATAAGTGGGAGCTAAACAATGGATACACATGGCATAAAGATGGAAACAATAGACACTGGAGTCTCCAAGAGGGGAGAGTGGGAAGGGGATGAGGGTTAAAAAATCATCTATCTGGTACAGTGTTCACTATTTGAGTAATGGGCACACTAGAAACCCACTCCCCACTGGTGTACCCACATAACAAACATGCATATATACCCCTGAGTCTAAAATAACATTTAAAAAACACAAAAGATAAGAAATGTTGGCAAGGATGCGGAGGAAAGGGAACCCTGTACACTGCTGGTGGAAATGTGAATAGGTGCAGCTGCTATGGAAAACAATATGGAGGTATTTTTTTAAAAAAATCAAAACTAGAACTACAATACAATGCAGCAATCCCACATCTGGGTATATATCCAGAATAACTGAAATTAGAATTTCATGGTCGGGCACAATGGCTCATGCCTCTAATCCCAGCACTTTGGGAGGCCGAGGTGGGCGGCTCACCTGAGGTCGGGTGTTTGAGACCATCCTGGCCAGCATGGTGAAATCCTGCCTCTACTAAAAATACAAAAAATTAGCTGGGCGTGGTGGCTGGTGCCTGCAATCCCAGCTATCAGGAGGCTGAGGCAGGAGAATCATTTGAACCCAGGAGGTGGAGGTTGCAGTGAGCCGAGATCATGCCATTGCACTCCAGCTTGGATAACAAGAGTGAAACTCCATCTCAAAAAAAAAAAAAAAATTAGAATCTCAAAGAGACAACTACATTTCCCTGTTCATTGCACATTATTCACAATAGCCAGCCCACAGAAGCAACCTAAATGTCCACCCATGAGTGAACAGATAAAGAAAATGTGGTACCATATATATAATATAGAATATTATTCAGTCTTAGAAAAATAAGAAAATCCTGCCATTGGTGACAATATAGATGAACCTGGAGGACATCATGCCAAGTAAAATAAACCAGTCACAGCGGGACAAACACTACATGATCCCACCTTATGATGAATCTAAAATAGTCAAACTCATGGAAGGGAAGAGTGGAATGGTGATTGCCAGGGACTGGGGCAAGAAGAAACGCAGAGTATTAGCTAAAGGGCACAGAGTTTTGGTTATACAAGATGAATAAGCAGCACCATGCCTATGGTTAACAATACCATATTTTATACTTGGAGAAAAATTTCCAAGAGAGTGTATCTTATGTGTTCTTATCACAAAATGTAATAATGATAATAATAGTTAGAGAGAATGGGAAGAAACTTTTGGAGTTGATGGATAGATTTATGGCATAAACTATGGTGACGTTTGCATGGGTTTATACTTGTCTCAAAACTCACTAAGTTGTATTCATTAAATATATACAACTTTGTGGGTGAGTCATTCCTCAATACAGTGGTTTTTTTAAAACTGAAGAAAATAGATTTACAGGGATTGGATTATAAAAGTGCTATCTATAAATTGTACATCTTGAGACTAAATGAAAACAAAAAGGCACAAAGAAGGTATAAGCCAACTACAATCCTGCCCCAAAGAGACAGCTTCTTTAAAAGATATAATTTGGTATATTCTTCCAGACATTTTTCTATTTTTCTAAATGTAAATACATGTGTATGTGTCTATGTATACTATTGAGAGACCAAAAAAGACACTCCTTTATCAACTAAGGGGAACCCTAATGTTAAGGAAACAAAAGTTACCTATGGGACAAGGGTTCAGGGCCAGCTGGCACAGCAACTCCCTGATTCCCTATAGCTACCAGGAAAACCACATCTTTGGTAAACTCCCTAACAATAAGAGCTAGCAGGCAGATTGTCAGACTCTTCCTAACTCTGATTGACAACTCAGACCACTGCAACTCTGTTGGACAGAGGACTGGACTTAAAATGTTATTTTCTGATAAGCAACTGCAGATCTTAAGCCAGTTTCAGCAGCCTATAGAGGCTGTGCACAAATTGTCTTTGGGTCTTATAGTTCACCTTTTGATGTTAAGAGTCAAATTCCACCTCATTTTAATGCTAAAACCCTGCCCCAAAGTGAACACGGGATGTATGTTACGTATATGTTCACTCATTGTGCATGTGCTCAGCTCCCTCATAAATATGCATAGCTATTCCCTCAAACCTGCTGAATATGTATGGCTCCATTGTGTAATACAGGCCCTGTGAGGCATAAGACCCATCCTGCCCTTTCCCTCTTAGAAGAGAGAGTAACTTTGGTCCGTGCCAGAGACTATCTCTTGCTGATTTGCAAACTGATATTGCCAGTAAAACTCTCCTTTCTACTGTTTAGCCATCCCTGGGCTTTTGTACAACAACAACAACACACACACACACACACACACACACACACGAGTGGAAGCACCAGGACAAAGCCTAGGACGTGTCCATGCCTGGAGAGAAATATGGGGCTTCTTTGGCTTCTGAGGTATAATAAAGAATTTGTCTGGTCTTAGTCCCTCATTCCTGGGAGGTAACTCTAAAACCTTTGGGACTCCCCAAGGGATAGGAGTAGGTTTTGCTATTCGTTACAAGCCCCTTTCAACCATGCCTGAGTTTATGCTAAAGAGGTGACTCTATGGGCCCTTAAACAGCTTCAAGGGAGGGACTGGCCATGCCAGAAAGACCAAGCCTATAGTTAAAGGGTTGGAAGTTCAGCCAGACCCTCTGATCTCCAGGGAGAAGAAGGTGGCTGGAGGTTGACTTCCACCACGTGGCCAGTGATTTACCCCATCCTGTCTCTCCATTAAACCAGGTGGGTGAACACAGGACAAGAAGCTCCTGTGCTCATGACCCTCCTGGACCTTGTCCTGTGTGTCTCCTCATCTGTCTGTTTCTATCCTTTGTAATAAAACTGTAATCCTAAACACAGCACTGTCAGTGAGTTCTGTGAGTCATTTTAGTCAGCTCTTGAACCTCAGGAGTTGTGGCCCGAATTTGTAGCCAGTGGGTCAGAAATGCAGGCAGCCCCTGAGATTTGTGGCTGGCATCTGAAGTGAGGATGAAACCGGCCCAATTTCCCCATAGAACAGATGTTTATGGGTTTTTTTTTTTTTTTTTTAGTAAACATAGAAATTGACCCTTCCAGGGCTCAGCCTGAAAGTTACATTTGTGTGTCTGAGTTCCTTCAGGCCTCCCAGATGGTATCAGGAAAGTGAAACTTACTGAATCGCCACATCCAGACAGGGAGACACCAGACCCCTCACGCTGCCTGACCCACCATCTGCTTCCTGATGACCAACTCCTCTTCCTTCCCCTTACTCTTTTCCTTCCCAGCTATATTAACCCCTAATTTTAGTTGGAGGCAGCTGACGTCACTCGAATAAAGCCTTCTTCCCCAGCAAAACTTGTCTCAGGGATTGGCTTTCTGTGCAGTGAGCAAAGGGCCTAGACTGAACTGCTGGTGTTTGGTAACAAGGACAGTCTTATGGAGAACTGAGCCCTTAAACCTGTGGGGTGTGCACAAACCCTGGGTGGTGAGCAGCAGAATTGAACTGAATTGCTGGACACCTAGCTGATATCCCAGAATTGGTGTCAGAACAGCTTTCATGGTGCGAAACCAGAGCTCTGCTTCCCACTGAGGCATCCGTTAACAAGGGATGTTCCCAGATAACAAGAGTCGTTGGCTCCTCGGCAGCCAGAAAAATGACAGCTCCCAGTTTCAGATGGTCCGATCTATCTTTTACGAATATGGTATCTTTTCCTAAATTTTTTTTTTTTTTTTTTTTTTTTTTTTTTTTTTAGATGAAGTCTCTGTCGCCCAGGCTGGAGTGCCATTGCACGATCTGGGGTCACTTGCAACCTCTGCCTCCCGAGTTCAAGCAATTCTCGTGCCTCAGCCTTCCGAGTGAGTAGCTGGGATTACAAGTGCCTGCCACCATGCCCAGCTAATTTTTATATTTTTATTAAAGATGGGATTTCACCATGTTGGCCAGGCTGGTCTTGAACTCCTGACCACAGGTGATCCACCCACCTCAGCCTACCAAAGTGCTGGTGTGTCCGGAATTGGTGGGTTCTTGGTCTCACTGACTTCCAAGAATGAAGCCGCGGACCCTCGCGGTGAGTGTTACGGCTCTTAAGGTGGCGCGTCTGGAGTTGTTCGTTCCTTCTGATGTTCGGATGTGTTCGGAGTTTCTTCCTTCTGGTGGGTTCGTGGTCTCGCTGGCTCAGGAGTGAAGCTGCAGACCTTCGCAGTGAGTGTTATAGCTCTTAAGGTGGTGTGTCTGGAGTTGTTCGTTCCTCCCGGTGGGCTCGTGGTCTCGCTGGCTTCAGGAGTGAAGCTGCAGACCTTCGCGGTGAGTGTTACAGCTCATAAAAGCGGCATGGACCCAAAGAGTGAACAGTAGCAAGATTTATTGCAAAGAGCGAAAGAACAAAGCTTCCACAGTGTGGAAGGGGACCCCATTGAGTTGCCACTGCTGGCTCAGGCAGCCTGCTTTTATTCTCTTATCTGGCCCCACCCACGTCCTGCTAATTGGTAGAGCCGAGGGGTCTATTTTGACAGGGCGCTGATTGGTGCCTTTACCATCCCTGAGCTAGACATAAAAGTCCTCCACGTCCCCATCAGATCAGTTAGATACAGAGTATCCACACAAAGGTTCTCCAAGGCCCCACCAGAGCAGCCAGACACAGTGTCAATTGGTGCAACCACAAACCTCAAGCTAGACACAGGGTGCTGATTGGTGTGTTTACAATCCCTGAGCTAGACATACAGGTTCTCCATATCTCCACCAGACTCAGGAGCCCAGCTGGCTTCACCCAGTGGATCCCGCACCGGGGCTGCAGGTGGAGCTGCCCACCAGTCCCACGCCGTGAGCTCACACTCCTCAGCCCTTGGGTAGTTGATGGTACTGGGCGCCGTGGAGCAGGGGGTGGCGCTTGTCAGGGAGACTTGGGCCGCACAGGAGCCCATGGAGGGCTTGGGAGGCTCAGGCATGGCAGGCTGCAGGTCCCGAGCCCTGCCCCTTGGGAAGGCAGCTAAGGTCCAGTGAGAAATCGAGCGCAGTGCCGGTGGGTCAGCACTGCTGGGGGACCCAATACACCCTCCGCAGCCGCTGGCCTGGGTACTAAGCCCCTCACTGCCCAGGGCCGGCTGCTCTGAGTGGGGGGCCCGCCAAGCCCACGCCCACCGGGAACTCCAGCCGGCCCACAAGCGCCGCAAGCAGCCCCAGTTCTCGCTCGTGCCTCTCCCTCCACACCTCCCTGCAAGCTGAGGGAGCCGGCTCCTGCCTTGGCCAGCCCAGAAAGGGGCTCCCACAGTGCAGCGGTGGGCTGAAGGGCTCCTCAAGTGCCGCCAAAGTGGGAGCCCAGGCAGAGGAGGCGCCCAGAGCAAGCGAGGCCTGTGAGGACGGCCAGCACACTGTCACCTCTCACTGGGATTACAGCCATGAGCCACTGTGCCCGGCCAACCTCCATGTATTGATTTATGACTGCCTGTAACTTCTGCCTCCCTAAAATGTATAAAACCAAACTTTAATCTGACCACCACAGGACCACTCACTCAAGGCTTCTTGGGATTGTGTTTTCACTGGGCTGTGGTCATTCATATTGGCTCAGAATAAAATATTTTACAGAGTTTGGTTTTTCTGTTAACAGCGCTATACATCTCTCTGAGCCTTAGCTTCTTCATATGTAAAAAGACAGGCTTGGATGATATAAGGTTTAGGGTACTTCTAACTATAAAATTGCATAAATTATATACTGATTCTAGTTTTAAAAAATTAAGAAACTATTGCAGCCACTGATGATTCACTTATACACAAAATGACAAAACCCACACAACATATGCCTTCTCATGAGTTTGAAATCTTACTAACAACAACAAAAAAATGTGTTTGTATTCTGTAGTGGTCATTTAATCAAATGGCTGCATGAAAATGTCCTGCCTCCACCCATTCTGCATCTAAACAGCAATTCTGGACAAATCACAGCTGGCTGCGCTGAACGTGGCTGGCTGGGAGGGCACGCAGGCCTCATGGGAGGGGCCAGCCTCGTGGCAAGGGAGGTCTACACAGTGTGTGGCTGAGCCATGACTTCACTCTGGACACACTGCTTCTGTCGTTTTCTCTCTGCCAACTTTCTCCAGGATTTCTCCTTACCGCCCCTAAACAGAATTCTGCAGTCTCATTGTAGAAACCATGCCTTTATTTCCTTTATTCTGATTCTTTGACGTCTTAGGACCTTGTGGACCCTCGAGGGACTGCTCCTCCCAGGTTAACCAATTCCTACAGAGAGTAAAGGACCAACTACCAGTGCCTTTTATAAGCAAACCAACCCGTCCAGAGCCCCCACTGCCCCCATCTCCCCTGTGAGCTGTCATGGTCTGGCCACCATCCACCTGCCTCTCCATGCCCCAGAGCACACTGAAATTATTCAAACCAGCCAAGCCTAAGCTTGTTTGCCCTGCCCTGCCAGTTCCTTCCTATGGAAACCACAATAAAGGCTCCTGCCCACAGGCTCTCCCATCCCTCTGCCTCCTGATCAAGCCCAGTGCTTCCCCACGTGGTCCTGTACAGCATAGAATGCTCTCTCTTCTTGGATTTATGAGAGACAAACTCTTTTCAATAGTAGATATTTCCTGATCTGTTGGCCTTACTATATCTAAATAATAATAATAAAACACATATTTAAAAAACCCATAGTGCATTAATTCCCTGAACATTATCCCCAACTTTGGCCCTAAGCCCTTTGTGCCACCTATCATGGCACCATGCACTGCCTCTGCATGCCACTTCCTTTCTGTTCCCAGATCTCAAAGGTTTGTTTCATCCCCACATCTCTTCTGGCTCTGACCGCTACACTTCTCATCACGTCTGCAGGGGCTGCTGAAGCAGTGAACTCAGATTGGCTACAACTTTGCAACTACCATCCTGAGTGGCAGTGGCCATCCACCTACATATTCATCTCTTCCTGGAATTGAATTCCATCATTTCTGCTTGTGCAGAAAGGTCAAAGCTCCTTTTTGACTCTTGGGTAGAATTTTGCCTCTCGGGTCTTGAAGGGATGAGGTGATTACTCCACCCTCCTTACCTCCGCACTTGGCCTCTTGGGTTTGCAGGTCTGGACTTCCTACATGAGCTGCAAAATCCCCACACTCACCCCTGTAACAGGCCCACATCCTGTTTCCTCGCAGCCCTTACCATCTGCTCCATGGCCTGGCAGACAGTGTCTGGCACCCAGAGTGGTAAAGTGGAAAGGCCCCACAGGTGAAGTCAGTCCCCAGACATCTCAAGACCTTCAAGTTGCCAGCAGGACTATAGACTCAATCTGTTAGGCCACTGGTGAATGAATACCCCTCCCAGAAACTCAGAGCATCAAGCACAGGTGCTGGATTACTCTGTGCCCAACAATTTCAGGGCTTGCTCTCCATTTCCATGGCCAAGAAAATCGACACTAACCTTGAGTCCTAAGTCAACCTCTACCTCACACCTGGGTGATGCCACACTGCCCTCGAAATGGCTTTTCCTAGTTCCTGGGAGTCAATGCACAGAGCCCCTAAAATTCCACCTTAATGTGTATAGCCTTTTACGGTTTGGAGGCTTCTCCTATATACTGTCTTATTTCATCCACGTGAAACAGCTGGAAAACAACTAGGCAGTAATACAAAGCAATGTAGATAATGCGATTATAAAGTTTAGTTTTCTGGATGAAAAAAGAATGAGGAAGAGAAGGAGAAGAAAAGAGTTCAATTCATTTTAAATAACCAGTTAATTCATAATATGAAGGTGGTTTTTCTCTTATTCACCCCAAGTTTTTCTCAAGATCAAGAGTAGTGAGGTCTTTACAGAATAATAATTATTATTTATACTTACATAATGAGTTGTAGTTTTTTGTTTTGTTTTGTTTTTGAAACGGGAGTCTTGCTCTGTCACCCAGGCTGGATTGCAGTGGTGCGATCTCAGCTCATTGTAGCCTCTACCTCCTGGATTCAAGTGATTCTCCTGCCTCAGCCTCCCAAGTAGCTGGGACTACAGGCACATGCCACCACGCCCAGCTAATTTTTGTATTTTTTAGTAGAGACGGGGGTTTCACCATATTAGCCAGGCTGGTCTCAAACTCCTGGATTCAAGTGATCCCCCCCGCCTCAGCCTCCCAAAGTGCTGGGATTACAGGTGCGAGCCACTGCGCCTGGCCACATAATGAGTTATAGCTTACAAAATATTTCTGAGTCCATTCTCTTATTTAATTATCACTACGTAGCTAATTCAAGATTGATGCTTTATCCCTATTTTATTAATGAGGAAATTGAGGCTCAGAAAATTAACGTTAGAAAGCATTCTCAGTTGAGCATTTGATATCACATGAATTAAAGTAGCGACACTAACATGTTGACATGAGAACAAGCTCATTTATGGCTTCATCGCAAAGTTCTAGCTCTGCTTCTCTGTCCTTTTTCTTTTTGTTTCTTCTCTGACTCTGGTAAATTCTGTTCCGAGACCCACTTCCACACCACAGTGGATCGTGCACTACCTTGCGGTGCTCTGAGAGGATGGAGGCGTGACCCAGGCGGGTGAAGGGTAGGAAAGAAGTGGAGCACAGAGAAATACTGATGGGGGGTTGAAGGATGGGTATGTGGGCTCAGGCAGCAGGGGTGTTGTTTACAAAGTGTTCACTCACTGAAGTGCAGATCTTTGGGGAAGACCATGCAGTGAATACACAAGGCAAACTTAAGCTTAGCAGTCAAGCTGGTGAGAAAATACCTCTCGTCCCATTCCATGAGGGTATTCTTAGAGTATATCTGTTATTTCTCTGGGTAAGGGCTTGTAGAGTAAATCATTTATTCATTCATTCATCTGAGACGAGCAGGGACCCCTCTTAGGGACCATATGTGCCTGAGTTGCTTTTTAGAAACTCAGACCCCAAACAATGGATCTGCTGGCATGTAGACCTCAGTTAAGAGGGAATAAAGGATTGAACTCTGACAGCTCTTTTTTTTCTAAATTTCTTCCTGAGGGCCCTGGAGGAGGTCACACCCACAAGCCAGAGCTGACATTCTTTTCTGCTGATCTAAAAGAAAAAAAGGTGGTTTTTTTTGTTTTTTTTTTAAAGACAGAGTCTCCCTCTGTTGCCCAGGCTGGAGTGCAGTAATGCAATCACAGCTCACTGCAGCCTCAAACTCCTGGGTCAAGCAATCTTCCTGCTTCAGCCTCCCAAGTAGTTAGGACTGCAGGCATGTACCACCATGCCTGGCTAATTTTTTTAAAAAATTTTTATAGAAACGGTGTCTCACTATATTGCCCAGGCTGGTCTTGAACTCCTAGCCTTAAGTGATCCTCCCACCTTGGCCTCCCAATGTGCTGGGGTTATAGGTGTGAGCCACTGCACCCAGGCTAATTCCAAATTTTTAGACAAAGCTTTGCCTCCTTAACCAATCGAAAATCAAAACATCTTTTAATCCACCTTTTGACCTGTGGGCCCCCACTTCGAGATGTCCTGCTTTTTCAGGTCAGACTGATGTATAGTCTCCATGCATAGATTTATGACTTTGCCTATAACCTCTGCATCCTCCTGTTAAAAGCCCTTACCTCTAAGCCATCTGGGAGTTTGGGTTTTAAGTGCGAGCTGCCTGATTCTCCTTGCTTGGCGCCCTGCAAGAAATACCTCCCCTTCTCTTGCTCCAATCTCATTGTCAGTGTTTGGCTTTGCTATGCTGGACAAGTGGACCCCAGTTCAGTTCAAAAACACATTCACTCATTCAATGAATGCTGTATTGCCAGCAGCATGCTGAGGATGCAAAAGGATATCACAGCCCTCCTCCCTCTGGGTGATAGTGAGTAGGGGTGGCAGACATCTACAGTGACCCCTGGGAAGGAAAACCATGCTTTTTACGCCCTGAAAGGAATTGACCCTCCAGAACAGGGATCAAAGCGAAAGGTCAGGGCTACAGTGACTTCCTAGATGCCTAATAGTCTTTCCCTTCCCAGAATTCCTCTAAGTTCATTTTTTGTGAAGATTTTGTGTTTTGTCTTATGTCAACTTACCAGTTGAGACCATTTCAATAGGTAGATGGGCCTTAAGGCATTTATGCTGTAATATTTGTGCTCTCCACACCATAGGGCAACTCCAGTCCCCTCGGTGCCTATGGCCACAGAGGAAACTGGGTGCTTAGAGGAATTAAGCCCAGATGGAATGGGACAGTAAAATTAATAAAATATTTACATCTCCCCTGGGTGAAAGGAACCTAAAATTGGTACCTCTTATAAGGCTGATTTCATGCAACGCACATAGCCTGAGGCCATGGGGGAAGGTGATTAGAAGAGAAATAAATCACAGCAGAGTTAGGGCTGGGTGGATTCCCTCCTCCTCCCTGCCTCCCCACCAGCTAAAGGAGAGCAGCTGAGCCTTTGGAAGCAACAACACCCTAAATAGAGAGAAAATTTCACACATATGCTCTGCAGATTTTCAGAAGACAAAATAATAAAGTACTTGTGATAGCAAGTAGCCTTTCTTGTATTATTTTTCAAAGACTGCTGGATTTAACCCCCTGTGGCTTCTAGGCTGTCCAAATGAGTTCATAAACAATAATATTATTCTAATGCCTTAAGAGGCCATTGACCACTCTTTGCAGTAAGGTTATGAAAAATACTCATCACTGAGGTTGAGGGCCTTAACAATTCCTGGCTCAATTTAAATCTAAATGATTAAAACAATTCTATGATACAATTCTTGAACTCTTGGCCTCAAGTGATCCTCCCACCTTGGCCTCCCAACATGCTGGGATTATAGATGTGAGCCACTGCACCCTGGCTAATTAGATAATCTAACTGTATTATATTGTTAGGGCTGCCATAACCAAGTACCATGGACTGGTGGCTTAAATGACAGACATTTATTTTCTCACAGCCCTGGAGGCTGGAAGTCCAAGATCAAGATGTTGGCAGGGTTGGTTTCCTCTGAGGCCTCTCTCCGGGGCTTGCAGATGGCCGTCTTCTCCCTGTGTCTTCACGTGGGCTTCCCTCTGTGTGTGTCTGTGTCCTAATCTCTTCTTTTTGTAAGGACACCAGTAATATTGGATTGGGGCCCACTCTAGTGACCTCATTTTTCACTTAATTTTCTCTTTAAAGATCCTATCTCCAAATACTCTGAGGAGCTGGGGGTCAGGGCCTCAGCATATGTATTTTTGGGGAACACAGTTGAGCTCAAAACACCAACCAAGAGCTTGGTTTCTGTGTTTCTTTTTCTTTATACACAGAGTTTTGTGCTTCACACAAAAGCAATGGTTTATGTGTTTCTCTTTCTTTACAAACAGAGGCCTATGTAGAATTCTGTGTTCTGCTTTTTTCATCAACACTCTTCCGTATTCCATTTTTTTTTGTATCAAGGTCTTCATATTTATCTTTCACAGCATGGCTGCCTTGTATCATAGAAGTGGTATACCATGGACAATATGGGAAAAATAGACACTGCGGACTACTAGAGAATGGAGGGAGAGGGGATGGGTTAAAAAAAAATACCTATCAGGTACTTTGCTTACTACTGGGGTGATGGGATCTATACTCCAAACCTCAGCATCATGCAATATTCCCACGTAACAAATCTGCACATGTACCTCCTATATCTAAAATAAAAGTTAAAATTTAAAAACAAAGTGGTATACTATCACATATTCTTAGGCATTTAGGTTGTTTCCAGTTCCTCAAACATAAATACAAGGGAAAATGAAAACAGAGTCAATCAAACAGGCAGGCAGCTTGGCAGGGCAGACAGTGAGAGCCTTGCCATTGTCAGGCCCAAGTTTGTGTCTGGGCTCAGCCAGCTGTTACTGTGCAAACTTGGGAGGCTGGGACTTAATCTTCCTGAGAGTTAGTTTCCTCTTCTATAGAATCATCCTATATTATGAGGCCATGAGAATAACCAAATTATATAATATTTGCAAAGCTCTTAGGGCAGGGGCTCAAAGTAACTCCTTTCTTCTCTTGTTCATTAACACCTTTGTACGTAGAATTTATCTGTGATTCTTCAAAGTACCACCAAAATTCCCTCTACCTCCAAAAACTTTGAGCCAATTTATACTAGCTTATTTCCCAAGTAGCTGCACCTTGAGGCCTAACCTAGTTATTATTGCTGTGTAGCAGATGACCCCAAAATACAGTGTTGCCAAACACCAGTTCCTAATGCTCACTGATACTCTGAGTTTGGAATGTAAACAGGTGTGAAAATAAATAATTAAAAATCTAAGCTGTTGGAACTTTAAATTGCTTTGAGCCTCAAAGGAATGTGCTTATGAAACCTGAGTCACATGACAGGCAGCTGTAAACTTGGTCTCTCCGATTATAGATTAGCCTTCTTCCTTACCTACACTGTTTTGTGAAATGTTGCAAATGATAAAAGGGTGCCAGGGAAGACTCCTTCCCTCTTAGTGTTGGTCTTTATTATAGATTAACTTCCCTCTTACCTTTTCCACACAAAGACTTTGTGACTATGTTAAATATACTCTTTTAAATTGGAAAGCAAATGAAAGCAAGCCATACAGAAAAGAAAACAAACTATAAAATTGTTAGAACTCATAAACCAGGTTTGTATAGAAAATGTTATAATCCTGTTAAATTTCTTTATTTTCCTCCTATATAAGCCAGACCTTAACTTTTCACTTCAGAGCACTAACTCCGTTTCTGTGGAATCCTTGTTTTCTGAATGGTCATTCCCAGCTTTTTACTTGAATAAACTCTTTAAAGCTGATTCCAATCCTTTCACTAATTTCAGGTTGACACAGGGCATGAGGATGGCTTGTCTCTGCTCCCCGATGTCTGGGCCTCAGCTGGGAAGAATTCGTTGGCTGGGGCTGAAGGCTTCCCTGCTGGAAACTTCTCCACATCTAGTACCCAGGCTGGGTAGACTGACAAGCTCAGCTCAGTGGAGACTGTTGATAGGGGCACCTAGACAGGGACTTCCTGGGGAGTCTGGACTTCCACAGCATGTTCTGACCATGGGTGAAAACCAGCACAGGCCCATCCAACTCCAAGAGAAGGCACATAGACCCCACTTCTCCATGAAGAGAGTGTCAGAGGACTTGCAGCCATTTTAATAAACCACTGCAAGCCCCTTTGGTGAATTAGGGGGTCATGGGCCAGGACACAGTGAGGGCTGAGCTGCCACCTTCTCTGTCTTAGGGACGGGGGAAGGAGAACACACAGATGTTAACAATTTTTGCCCTGTTTCATTGGGAACTAAATGCATTATTTTAGTCCTTCCAAACATAGACAGGAACCCTCATCATTCTGGGCCTCAGTTTCCCCATCTGTAAAATGAAGGGGTTGGAATGGATGATCTTTTAAAGTCTATTTTGAATTTTTAAATCTAAGCTTCCGCCAAGCCCCGCCCCTGTGATTCGGCAGATGAAAATCCCTAGTGGACTGTTCTTAAAGACCACCTGAGCTGGAGCCACACGGCTCCCACTTGCCTTCCAGGCTGCTTCTTGACAAAGCAGGAGGATCGCCATCTTGGACATGCCCCTCGTTCTAAAGTCCACCTTAATCAAAAACCACCAAAATCCAAAGGACATCAGCCTAATGGCTAAGGTCAGCACGACCTTAAACCATAACTAACATCTCTAACCAGAAACATTTCAAATTCCTCCCCACCCAGAGACATGCCAGTCCCGAGATCATCCTGCTCTGGCTGGGAAGATGCCATCCCTGAGATAACCCCCCTCCACCCAGAAAGATGTCATCCCCAAGGTAACCTCCCCTCCTCCTGGTGACATTTCCAACCCCGCCAGAAAACTTCTCCCTCACACAGAAATATTCCAAGCTTGTGATAAGCCCTCTCACTCGAAAACCAATATATAATTTTAGCCTGTAGGAGAGAGTGCTCCTGACCGAAATTGGCCAGAAGCCCCTCTCAGGTTTATTTTTCTCTAAAATAATCTGTCTTTAACTGTCAAGCCACATTTCACGTTTCTTTCCTCTTTCTTTAAAACTCTTACACTTCTCAGGCTGATGGTCCTTTTGAGAGCACCTGTTGCAGTGCCTTGTACAGAGGCTTTCCTTACACCCACTCCCATGTCGCCCTCTCTCGATTCCATCAGAATTGGGTCTCCCTGAGGCTCTGCATCCAACTGCCAGGCTCAGCTCAGCTCCCCTCAAAGGCCTTCTGTGTTCAGGTCTCTCAGGTCTGCCCTGACCATCCCTCCTAGATGCATCTAAACAAAAATATATTATAGGAAGGTTGGAAACGTTATGCTAAGTAAAAGAAGCCAGTCACACAAAAGGGCACTTATTTTATGATTCCATTTATACAAAATGTCCAGAAGTCTATAGAGACAAAAAAAAGCCAATCGGTGGTTGCCTAGGGCCAGGCTGGGGTGGAGAAGGCAGTGTTGAGGGAAAATGGGGAGCTGTTGCTCTAGAACATTGAGTTTCTCTGGAAGATGATGAAAATGTTCTAAAATTGGTTTTGGTGATAATTGTTCAACTCTGTGAATATACTAAAAGTCAATGAGTGATACACTTTATAAAAAAGCTTCTCTGGTGGTAAAACCCACTCTCCCAACCCTCTCACCCCCACAGCAAGTGAGTGATAGGTGTCAGAACTATAGGTGCTAGACTCTGCTCCCACCTCTGCCCCACTCTCCCCGTGTTCCTCCCAGTGCTAACCACCAGGTGCCACACCCAGGAAAAATGGAATGCAATTTAGCAGAGTTCTTAAAAACACCCGAGAAAATACCATTTCTATTACTACATGAGTGAGGGAAAATGCATATTCAGAGCATATTTTATTATTTGATTCCATCATTGTGTTTTATCTGTTTGTGTCATACTGTCAAAGACAAGATTCTAAAATGCCAATCTGGCATACTTATTCTGAGAAGGAAATTCCAGGAAGTTGTTCAGGCATTTTCCCCCTGCAACAGCACTGCCCGTAAGCACTTACTGTCTACGTCACTCACGTGACAAGTACAAAGACCCGCCCTGCATCCTAAGTGTTGTCACTGAGAATCCTAAGTGTTGTCCTCTGAGAATAGGTCTGGTGAGGACCAGGCATTATGGCTTATACAGCTTTGTGCTCTCCTTTTTCCTCTCTCTCAGCGATCCCCTCACCCTGCCATCAGCATCTCGTTTCAAGAAGGGGATCGACAGCTATGTGCTGGATGATGCTGAAGCATCTCCCTCCTCCTGGAGCCTGCATCCCTATCACTCCTCTCCTGCCTCCTCTCCTCCCTCGAGGCCTTTCCAGCCCCACCTCACCTTATCTCATGGATCTCAGGATGCTGATGTCTGGGATCCAATTCTAGGACCCCGGCTCTCATTTGAAGAGTGAGGGAGCACAAGGGTTACTTACCCTGCAGCCCCACAGTGTCCCTTGCTGCTGTCTCAGGGCTTCTCTTGCTCCCTGGGTGCTCCCGTTAGCACAAGATCACACAGTCAAACCTCTTTTGGGCAGGATTCCAAAACAATCACCATAATTCCTCCAGCTCCCAATATGAATTCACGTTGCTTGATTAAACATATCCGTTTAAAGTAAAAGCCTCATTAATATCCAGGGTTGTAAGCCCATTTTGTTTGGCTAACTGCTTGCCTTACTGTTTTATTTGATTTATTCCTCTGCCAAACTCACATCATAAGGTCTCCTCTCCACTTAATTTAGCATCCAAACAAAACACGCCTGTTTCATCAGGCCCACGCAGTGTTCAGGAGTGGAAAGTCTGGAGGGGATCTCACCTCTCTCACTCTTTCCAGCGGTCAAACTTCCCCCTTTCTTTCCCTGGGAAGAGGGTCCCATTATATTTCAATTCTGGGAAGATGAGGACAACAAAGGAAAACACAAAAGAATAAATGAAGGCATGCTTTCTGCATGGGAGTTGAGGGACATTGGCTTCAATCCATCAAATTCAAGTTCAGTTCTGCTCTGGGCCAACCCCACTGCTGGGAACCTTCACTGACAGGCTTGTGAGATCATAGGGATGATCTTCCCAGGAGAAATGGGGAGGATGATGATAGTGGTAGTGGTGGTGGTGGTGATGGACATATACTCATCCTATTCACATTGATGACATTATCCCTCCAGGGTCACAGCTAACAAAGGGTCATCTTGGCCAGAATGCAGTGTTCTTTTCCACCTCCCCGCTAGATGGCTAACACTCTTTCTTTCCCTTTCTCTTTTTCTTTCTTTCTTTCTTTCTTTCTTTCTTTCTTTCTTTCTTTCTTTCTTTCTTTCTTTCTTTCTTT